>NC_089743.1:10711197-10791197 GCF_040412425.1 Macrobrachium rosenbergii | reverse complement strand
AAATCAGGAAAGTTGACGATTAAAATTGATGACCACAGTGGGAGTGGAAGCAGAAAAACTTTCCACATTTTTTCCTTTTGTCACTGGAAAATTACTTTTCAAAGGTACAATAATATTGCATTTTTTGTATGTTTTCACATTTGGTTAAAGTTAGGTTAAGGGAAAGTTATGTCAGGATGCATCCATAATGGAATATGTTTTTGAGGATAATTTTGTATTGACAGAGGTGTAGACATAGGCTGGTGCATGTAGGGATGCGTAGGCTTATGTAAATGGGTTTAGGCTTCCTAATTTGCATAAAATTTTGCTATCTGTTGTGCACTGTGGGTAATTTGCTTATTTATATTTACTTCAGAAAGTAACCTTCTTGTATTAAAAAAAAATCTTGTTTAATATGATCATTTGCTGTGGGCTACTTGGTAAAGATTAATGATGAAAACAATTTCTAAATTTCTTCATAATCCAAGCTGCACACAACCATTTTGGATAGCTTACCATTAAATGGTTACTTCTTTCTATGTCTACTGCAGCCAGGTTGGTGCAGACAGAATGGCAACACTGCTAAGTCTACACTGATAGGACCCTCGTAGGTTAGGTTAGGTTGCCCAGGTAAGACCATTTTCAGAGGTTTGAGAATAAACTGAACAACTTTTGTTCTACAGCAATTGTTGACTTGACTTTTGCACTATCAGATATAGTATAACCATTAGTCTTCGTTCTATATCCTACCCTATGGTTGTTTATGCTGTTTAGGTTAGTTTGAAGCCTTCCTTGCCTCCAGCCACAGTGGCACAGATAAAGTGGATGACATGTAATGATGGAAATCCTTCATGAAAATTAATGGCAGTATCCTTGTAATTGGTAAACTGGAGAAACAAGCTGGTTTTCATTTTATCAAGATATGAAGTTAGCCACTCAAAGTTGTGGTTGTCTATGATCGAGTATGTGTGTACATAAACATCAATCAGATGATTCTAGATGCATATGATGATGCAAGAGGGGAAAGGGATGTAGCTCCCCTTGTTTTGCATTTGAAATGCAACATTTCTCCCTTGTAAAAGTTATGCACTTGCTTTAGCTGATAATGCACATGTTGCCATAAAACTTAATAGTGTTCTTTTGTATTTAGCCAGCAAATAACCAGGATTATTAAGATAATGTTTATGTAAGTTGCACCATGTTGAGCATGCATGTGGTTGCAATTGTACCATCATCTGTAGGATAAGATGTGCAATAGGCTATTCTTTCATGAGTTTTATGAAAATGTCAAATCTCAAGTTAATTGCCACTTAGCCTATGTTTTGAATGTAAAACCAGGCTAACTGTGCTGTGTAGCATTTAATTTAGGCAATAGGCAAGAGTGCAGTATAGCCAAGGCTGAGGACCACACAGAAATGAGTTCTAGACAGGAGTGAACTATAGTTAAGAACCAGTTCTAGAAGGGATCAGTCATGAAAGAAACCCAACTAGGAGCAAGATGCTTGCTTTAACAATACTGTATATCCAGCTACTGCAATACACTAAGAAGTAGGGTATTAAGGACCCCTTGGGAGTCACACTTTCCGTTTCACAACCTTAACCTCAGGATAAAGTTCCGTCATTCTTCGACCCCAAGTGCCAATTCCAGCTAAGAATAGGCCTAAGATTATTGTTTCTTATACTTTTGTTGCTTAGCCTAGGTCAAGGTTACAACTGATATGTGCAGTCTTGCAGTGGTAGCCTCCGAATGTAAAACAGAAATACTGACATCAATATGTAACAGTAGGCCTAGGCTAGTTACAAGTAAAATTAGCCTGTTGGACTATAGCTGCTTGACAGTTTACGTGAAAATCAGTTACTTTTATCAGAATTTAGACTAAGTTAAATATGTACTCACCATTATGACTATATTCAAAAATTAGATAAGCTATCAAAAGTGATTTATGAATAATATGGTTCATATTGTAGATCCAGGCGTTCATTCTTGTTTTGCTTACATCTTTCGCGATAGTTGTGGTGGAGGGGATTTGTTTACATCAAGTTCATGTTGGTTGTTTGGTCAAGGTCTTGCCTCTGTTACGGCTCCAAAACTTTGCCCGGTTAAACTCCCCCGTTAAGTTTTTCTATTCTATTTACTATACAAAATCTACAATTTCAGCAGTTTCTCACTATCTGATATTTCATGCATTTCTCATACTATTTCCGCATACCCTTATATTAAGTCTCACCATTTTCCTCTTCATGGCATTTCCAATGCCTTTTCCCATGCTCCTTGAATTCATGATGATTAGTTTTTTGTTCGGTAACTTTTCATCCATAATTCTCTCTGTCACAGATGTTCTTCAAAATAGCTGTAACGTTTTCGTTGTTTCTCATAATTGCACATATTCCTTCATAATTCAGTTCTTTATAGCTTTTGAGTTTCTGAGTCGATTGAAGAAATTTCATTATTCCCTGCTGAAGAGAAGATGAAGAATGGCTCATTTACGCCATTTTTCCTTATGTAACATTGTTTTTTTATGTGTGCCCTTTCCATTGTTTGAATAAAATTTATTTGATCCTTATTTGATCCGTAAATAATATAATTATTTCCTTCATTTTATACTTTCTATCTTTTATTTTTCCTTTTTTAAAGGGAAATTTATTCCTTGTAATGACTCATCTTAGTTTCCAAACATTCATTTGTTTGTGTATTGAATTCATTATCATGTCTCCCAATATGGTATGTAAGGAGTCACCGTTCTGTAATGCATTAAAATTTGGTTCTCTAATGAACCTGTAAAGTCCCCGCTCAACGCGTTCTCTGTAGAGAACATCCCGTTTTCTGCGGTGTCTTCACATCGACCTAAGGTCAATCAGAATATATATTCATCACCATAATTGTAAATTGTATATTTGTTGTCTTTCTAAACAATCATGCTCCATGTACAAGTAACGAGTTATTTATGTTATGTGTCAGACATTATTGATCAATATGTTTTCTGTATGAACCAGTCCTGTTTTTGTAAGAAATTAGTTTGACCTCAGGTCACCTGTAAATCTTTGTACCAGCGGTCTCTGCAAAGTACGCAGATGTCCGCATCCCGCTTTATAAGCAGCTCGCTTCATCAATAAAACTCTCACAGACTCATCATCAACATAAAGTTACGGGCTGCTCTAGGAGCAAGAGCCCGTGTTGGCACAAGGCCAGCTAAATCTAAAACAACAACAATCAATAAACCAGCAGTATTTGTCTTCCTGCTCATTATTACGGCGCTCTAACAAAGCATTTGGCCGTTAACCGACCCTTGTCGGCAGGTCGTGAGCGTCATTAGCTGACCCACATGGCACACTCCCCCAGCATGTATTGGCGTGAGTATTCCCTCACACTCCAAGTGAGAGTGCGAAATGAGCATGGATGCAGACATTCCCAACCACATACAGATTACCACAAACCTCTTGAGGCAGACACCTCCCTCTCGCAACCCCCTCCCAGGCGCACCTCCACACCGGTACCACCGCCCCACACGATGACCCCCTGACGGACCTTTCCTTGTACTGGAAAGAAACAAGAAGGCATTCTGAATATCCATCCATGGGCGGGAAGACTGGGCATCAATAGATCGTCTCAAACCCGCATTCCTGGAGGAGGGCAACAGAGGCGGACCCCAAAACCTTCCGCAGGATGTGGCAGCCCCTTGGACAACCCCGGGTGCAGGAAGGAGGTGTGCGTGTCCCTGGAAAACCCAGAAACCGGACAGAAAGGCACCCCAACAAACCGCTGCAGAGGACAACGGGGAAGGCGACCACTTTCTCCAATTGACATCAAGAAAGCGAGGCCCCCTTCGTCGCCCCAGCAGATACCTAGTTTGATCAGACGTTGCCTCCGTCTTGTTGGTGGGGGGAGTATTGTAAAGTCCCCGCTCAACGTGTTCTCTGTAGAGAACATCCCGTTTTCTGCAGTTCCTTCACATCGACCTAAGGTCGATCAGAATATGTATTTATCACCATAATTGCAAATTGTATATTTGTTGTCTTTCTAAACAGTCATGCTTTATGTACAAGTAACGAGTTATTTATGTTATGTGTCAGACATTATTGATCACTATGTTTTCTGTATGATCTGTCCTGTTTTTGTAAGAAATTAGTTTGACCTCAGGTCACCTGTAAATCTTTGTACCAGCGGTCTCTGCGAAGTACTCAGACATCCCCATCCTGCTTTATAAGCAGCTCGCTTCATCAACAAACCAGCAGTACTTGTCTTCCTGCTCATTATTTTGCACCTCTCTCACAAACCTTGCAGTTCTGGAAAATAGGCAGAAAACAGTACATCCTATTTTCATCGCCTATATGGAAGGTTCCCATACTCCTGTTTTTGTCCTTATTCCCCCATACTCCTGTCTCTGTGTCCTTTTCTACCATGGCTGCTAGTTCGTATCTGTCTTTTTAAGTTTTTTTATTCTCCTATAGTATACTTCATAGCTATTCTTTACACAATGTCTTCTATCTCTACTCTTTACAAACTTATATATTTCTCTCACAATTCGTTCTCTTATCTAACACTCGTATGCCCCTCCAAGTAAACGTTTCTAATACTTGGTGAACTCATCATTCCTCCAACAGATAAATGATCTTTTTTCACTCTTGTTTCCGTAGTGTACATTATTCTTGTTCCATAAAATATAGATGGAAATATCATGCATTTTAAGAGGGCCTTCCCTGCTTATTACTTTCGTAATCAGTTCTACAGATCTTAAACATCTTGTTTCCCCTTCTTTCTTTGTGCCATGCATAGGTTCTTTTCATGTTTCCATAATTGCCCTTAAATACGTTATGTTCTCAAAGATTCCAATTTCATGTATTGCCTCTCACTTGTCTGGAATACCTCTCTCCTGGTTTATTGCTAATGCGCCATATTTGCAGATCTTAGATATTTGCATTTCTTGTAATCTGTTAGCGACAGCTGTTGCTAAGACCTGTATGGAAAATTTCTCACGTAGTAAAAATTTAAGTCTTAGGGTTTCCCTTATCCATTCTTTTTTTTTTTTTACGTGAGTTGTTAATTCCTGGAGAACTACACGATCCATAAGCTCTCTTGTAATCTTCTTTTGTCCTTCTTGTTCCGTTCCATAAGTACGTTTCGGGTTTTATATTAGCTAGTATCTGTTCTATTATGTGTACAGTATATGAACATTTTAATTTTTTCCTAATTTTTTTTTTCTTTTTGCATTGTACCTTAACGACCGAGGTCCATTGGCAGATATGAGGACTAGTTTGTTTCCGAAGTTATTACTACCAATCTGCCTGAGAATGTACGATGAAAAAGCATTGAAGGAATTTAATACTCTCATACTAACAAAACATACTGAAACCACGAAGAGAGAAGAAAATTATCCATTAAACAAGTATCCCGTACCGAAAGTGCATTCCACTCTTCAATACTGTCTGTGAAATCTGCGAAGGAGAGCAAGCAGCCCACAAGCGAAACTTGAGAGAAAATTGAAGACATTCACTGAAAATTGCTACCAGACAAAAAAGGCGAGGAAAGACCGTGTGGTGAATGTGCTTAGTAAAAATGTTAGTAGGAAAAGTCGTGAGCATTACTGGTTATGGGTACTCATTGCTTTTGTCTTTACAAAAATCTAGCGTTCTTCCATATCATCTTTTTGATACTGTCAAAGATCATATTTATTTGGAATTAAAATTTCGCAGTAAGATTAATTTCCCCAAACGGTTTAGGAATGCGTCGACTGAACTGAGAAATGGTAAAACCATCCATATAACTGAAGTCCATACGGTATTCGTGTAATTTCCTGGAAATAAGACTGCATTTCAGTGTTGTTCCTAAAGCTTTTTATAACCAATAAGATCAAGACATCCTGAACTTACGATTTTTCCAGTTGATTTGAAATATTGGGTTGGCTAAGTTTATTATCTGAATGGGTTCCTTTCTGTCCAGCTAACTGTCATTTACCCTCAATGTTCCCATTAATATGTCACATTTCAGTAGATTAACACAATAATGTATGAAGATTTGCTTTATTAAATGTTAAGAAAATTCTGTTTTTAGATGAGAAAACTGAAAATTCTGCATACAATGTTTTATATTCAAGAATGCGTGGTGCAGTAGACAAATGATACTGTCCGTCGGCAAGGTTGGGCCTACATAGTGCGGTTGTCCAACTCTCTTTTAACTAATTTTATTTTCAAGATTGTAGGGTACTATAGGCACTATCATTTTGTCTGTTTTATTTCTATATTCAGTAGTAGTTAGGTCATTGGAGGAACATTTACAGTTGCTGGGTTAGAAATTATTCCTTAGATTACAGCGTAAAAAACGAAGAGGCCAGTTGCAAGAGAATGGAAGAAAATAGTCAATCTTGAGGAATTTCACTTTTGACCGTAATTCTAAAATTGGTCAAAATATTGTTCTTTCACCCTACGGAAGGTCACATTTCCCTATTTTAGGTTTTGGAAAATTTCTTGAGCCACAAAGGTTGCCACTATTAGGTTAGGTTGACTGTCTTTATGAAACTTAAAAGTACAGAGGAATAAATCAAAGAACTTGTGGTGTTGTGATAGTTTATTTTTACTGTGAAAGAACATATTGCACATTTCAGTAAGAAATTTCAACAGTATTCCTCTCCTAAAGAAAAAGAGAAGAAGGACTCAAAATATCGAAGAACATTTCCCGTTAATCATAATTTTGGAGATGTTTACTTGATGTCTGTGATTTAATTGAATTGTGAGAAAATTACGGATTTTTTAATGTTTTAAAAATTCTAATGCTAGTGATTTGAGAAAAGATAATATCATGGTAATTAATGCCCTCCGAGGAAAATTAATAAATTTCAACTCGTGAGGATTTTGATAAGAGCTAAGGATGATTATATGAAAATATATGGTGTAGACCTAGCATATCACAGAAAGTGTAAAAGTTGCAGTTAATTTGATTCTTTTGGAACAATTGGATTTTTACATGGACTAAGATATTCTGGTTTCACGTTGGGGTGTTTTAAAATTCTGCATGTTGAAGTGAGCAACATGATATTCTCAGATTAAAAACACAATATCATCAGTTTTAAGTTCTTATGTGCTGAAAAATGGCCAGTGAAATGATACAGAAATTTATCTTGCATGGTACTAAACACCAGAGCTTTCTATGTAGGCTATCGTGAGTTGATAGAGAGTTTTTGCGTCGACAATGCAATGACTTACAGAGCTCTTAATGTTGCCCAGAATAAGATTCACAATGATAATGAGGGATTCTGTGTTGGAGTTTCATTTTTTTCCGCCTCTTCTTTTTTTTTCATTTGCATTTTAAAATGCAAAGTAACGCACTTGTTTTAGTTTGTTTACTTTTAATATTTTATCTTTTTCTGAGCAATGTCTTTTTTCTCATTTAATCTTGAACCCTTTTAAAACTTGCAGATTAAAGGGTTGCAAGGACAGTAACTCTTAAAAATTACAAAATGCATCTTGAGTATTTTTATCTACACTTCTGTTCTTTACTTGAAGTCATAAGGCATGTAGAGTGTAAAATTCCTTGGTTATTCACAATGCAATTAGGGTTACTGTTCTACTACGTTTTCCGCATGTGTACACAACAACTCTGAAAACCTAACATTCTTGGTACCTGAAAAGACCATTCATGTGACCTCCAGAAATTGTGTTTACGTAAAAATCACCCAGAGGTAAGAAAAGCAGAAGATCAGAAGGACAATCGGTCCCACGATGCTTCTCACGGTGACCAGGAACATGTCACCCGAGGAAACCAACTTTTTGAGCCTCGCAGATATTCCAGGAGGAGCTTTAAAAAAGGACCTGTTACCATTCTCAGTACTAACGGAAACAACGCCGTTACTATTGAACTTCTCGGCGAAGACGTGGATGACAATGATGACGAAGAGGAAGATCGTGCAGAAGAAGAACCACATGTCGATTTGCTTCACATAGGCCGTCTGGGGTAGCGATGAAGAAGTTTGGTTGAAGAAAGTGTACAACACCAGTAAAGTGGTAAGAGCTACTTGGAGACGCACCTTAGAAAAAGAAAGAGGTTTTCATTGAAATTATGAGCGTATAATTGTATCACTTTTAAACGGGCTGTTCGCTGAGCAATGGACCGTGCTGGCATAAGGATAGCCCGACCTACAAGAAAGTATAGTAATATTAAGAGAGGTACGTTACTCTTTAAAGGATCATAATATGCTCACCTGACTAAACGGACAACTTTAATCAGTTTCAGAATGTGTCCGTAACTGACATTTTTTAAAGGGGTTTGAAATGAATAACTAAAATAAGTGCATGAGTGTTGAATTTCTACACACCTAAGCCATGGTGCGACTCCTTTTGTTCAGTGCTGACTAGAACTCGATGTAGTTGTTTTACGCATTTTCATTTGCAGGTGACTTAAGTAAAATTATGGTGTTATTTAAGTCAAGGAAGTGACATTTCTGTATTCACTGTGTGTGTAAGATCATGTTTTCTTGAACTTACTTCAAGCAACTGGAGTTCAACATACAATGTGACATAGCCAATCGCAAGCAGCATGATAGACGGAAGATATATTGACAGCACAATTAAGGTGTATCTTCTTGTTAGCGTGAAACCCACCTGGAAGGAACAGCATTTTATATATTTAATCTATGAATGAACCGCTAGATAACAGTACCATATTTAGAACTATATGTGCTATTCTAATTCTAGTACAGGTTATTATCATTATTCATACAGGAACAGGCCTAATAAGCCATTGCCTTATTAATCAAGTTTTTGACCGGTCCTCGAATGTTTTGCCTGAATGTTAATACCGCTGTTTTTCATATTAGCGTATTGCTTTTTTACTGAGAGTCTGTTCTTTTGAAACTAATCAAAATTTGAACCAAAAGCATTACAAGTTACACAAATAGTTGTAAACGGTAAAGTCCTTGATCCTCATTCTCAAAGAAAATTACTTGACACAGACAAAGATTTACTAAACTTCTTTCCCTGGATCTTTTCCCACTCTATGTGGGGTCGATGTTTCTGACAGCTTTCCCCCACCTGGCTCCGTGAAGAACATTGTCCTCTGACAATTGTTCGTCTCTCAGGTCTTCTTTAACAACATCCATCTACCGTCGCTTTGGTCCTCCTCTCGCTCCCCCACCGGGCACCTCCATCTGCATCACTCTCCTTCGTACAAATATCTCATCCCCTCTAATCACATTGCCATACCACTGCAGTCTTCTTTCCTGGGCCTTCTTTGATAGTTCTGCGACTTTAGTAGTTCCTCTAATTCTTTCATTCTTGGTCCTGTCCATTTTTGTCACTCCATACATGCATCTAAGGATTTTCATCACTACCGCATCCAATCTCTTCTTCTTGCGCGCTCTTTACCGGCTATGTTTCAGTTCCATATATCAAAGGAGGTCTCACTACTATCTTATATACTCTACCTTTAACCTTTATGTTGATTCTGCGGTCACACAAGACACCTGACATCTTTCTCCAATTTTTCCATCCAGCCTGCACTCTGTGTGTACATTTCCCCATCCAAATTTCAATCGCCAGCTACTGTTGAATCAAGATACCTGTATTTTTCTACTGGGTTCAGCTTTGTCTCCTCCATACTACTCTCGGAGTTTTGATCTTCATTAAACCTTAAGTATTCGGTCTTCTTTTTACTGATCTTCAATCCTCTGTTTTCCAGTAGCTTTCCCCCATCTGTTGGTGCTGCATTGAAATCTAAATGCCTCTAATACATCAGTCACTTTTATTGAAGGTAACTCTAAATATATTTTTCTCTTTGATCGCCGAACTTCCTAGGAGTAAGAAAGAGCGTGCCGCTATGAAAACAGTTCTGCTGGTAACAAAAAACAACAAAACATGAGAATAAGATCCAGAGGCGCCTCGTGGACCACCCTAGTACTGGGATATCGTAATGCAGCAGTCAAACACATCAAATTGCGAGGTATCCTGTGGTATCCAGGAATAAATTCTGATCTAATGTTAACTTATTCTCGTTTCACTATATATTTCTCGGTCCAGCCATTCTCCTATTTTACACAGGACATTTTATTCTTTTGCACTTACTGTGATCTGGGTGTACACCATAAATTTTCAACATTTAACTATCCTGGCTCTTTACAAAAATCACGCAAGTTTGAAGTCATTATTTTCCTCAAAAGGCTTGTTATTAGTGACGCGAAAAATAAAGATTTAATATTAAATTTTACTTTATCGCTGGATTCCACTAGGTACGTAGAGGAGCAACAAGAATGAAGCGTTCCAGGATCTGCTTGTCGTATTTTCTTGTTATCACTAGAACTATGCTCATCGTGCAACTCTCTTTCTCGCTCTAAGGAAGTTAAGTGATCAAAAAGTGAATGTTGTATTAGCAGCGTTCAGAGAGTTTAATATTTACACAGGACAGTCTTTGTTCCTGTTGGGCCATTTCCTTTGGGAAGGAAGATCTAGAATGGTTTGGCCGTTTATAATTATTTGTATAAGTTGTAACATATTTTGTTCAAATTTTGAGTAGCTTTAACAGAAAAGATTCCCAGTGAAGCCGCATAACACTGTTAGGGAAAACGGCAGTATTAACATATTAACTTTAGGCAAAACGTACGAGGGTCATGCAAAAAGTTATCAGCCTCACCCAGAAAGCGTCACAAGAGAAAGCCAGTTCTTTCATGATTTTTCATCATATTCCCCCCTAACTGCAATGCACTTGGTCCACCGATGTTCAAGCATTTGTACCTTATCGTGGAAGAAGGTCACATCCCGGACCTCCTAAACAATTAGAAGTCAGGTCGAGGGACATGGAATAAAAATGCAGAGCCACAGCTGGCCGTTCAAACTTTGCCTCAACAGCCTTAGCACAGAGCTGTGTAGACGGCATTAGTCCCAGAACGAGTGCATACCTTGCATGCAGTGTAATAGAGGTTAACAATTGTTGTGTAGTCAAATAAGTGTTTTTTAATGCAGTCACACCGAAAAAAACTTTGATTTAACCTACTACTCTCCTTTTTGGTGCAAAAGAGAACTTTTGAGGACCCTAAAACTTTAGTGCATAAATGAAATAAGGATACTCAGAGCAGTTTTAAAAAGTTTAAAAGACCTTATTTGGGAGTGAATGCTTACAAACAGAATCATAATTTTTGGGAACGAAAATTCTGTTATATTTCTACATTTATAAGGAATCAAAGGCCATTACAAATGTTTATGAATGTGTTACAAAGAATTGTTTATGCAGGTGAAAGTAATTGAAAAAATGCCAGCCAGTGCAGTTCAGTTTCCACTTAAGGTATAAGTAGAATTAGAAGTAGTATCGAGGACAGACTTTCTTTCTAAGGGTAGTCCACACTGCAGTAAAAAATGTCATAAACACACATCAGGAACTTATCGCAGACACATCACAAGCAAGTGGAATACAAGTTAATGACTTATTAGTAGTCCTAACCAGCGCAACGCAACGCACGATTATCCAACATTGGCCAAAGATTCGTTCTCTGCTTACGGTCGGTGACTCGTTTTCAACCCGTTTGTGATATGTATGACATAAGTTGCTAATGTGCGTTTACAACATGTTTTACTGTAGTGCGGACGCACCGTGAGAGGAACGTATTGTTTTAAATCTTGGTTCTTCTAATGGTCACAAGTATCTGAGAAATATACCAAATACTGGTCTTTGTTGTTGTTATTTAGTATCTCAATACTTGTTATATCAGATTCTCGTTTCTGTCTCCAGATTAGTGTATGCCTGAAGTGCATACTAAATGATGATTTAGTCATCGACTAATTTGTTATTTATGTGAGCCGCGTTTAGGCTAAAGAAAATGACATACAGGGAATTAGCAATTAGAGCTGTCTTACTAAAGATTGACGTGTTGATTGACAAAGTCTTTATAGAGAATTATATTTAACGTCCGTAAACTAGGATCTTTATCCTTCCACGAAAACAAGCTACAGAAGTTATTCGGTCACCAAAGAATGGGCTACTCACCTGGACCATACTCAGTCGCGTGTCATTAGAGGGCACACTGGCAAAAAAATCTCTGACAATGTAGATCGGGAGCTTAGAGCTCTGGTCATACGCCGTCGATGATCCGTTGGTGGTGAAGGCAACGAGCTCTTTACTAACAGAGGAGAACTGTACAAGGATACTGCATTGCTGGTCGTCAAAGGGATAGTAAAAGACGTCGAAGGAGCACACAAAACTGCCACTGTAATGCTGTTGTTGCACAATCATCGCTGCATCCCCCCCGTAGATTTCATCTGTCGAAAGAGGCCAGATGATGCAAGGCTGTCATAATGCAATTTTCAAACCAGTTCGACTACTTGGTGCATTAAACTGGGATGCACTAGCCGTTACAAATAGTTCAAAAATTTAGAATGTTGGTTCTAACTGGAACTCTGCCATCACTATGCTTTCTTCATTGTGCCGAAGATGGCGATTGTCTACGGGTAGCTCATAAGATCTAGACCCTAGGCTGCCACAAGGCCAAGTTTATCTAGTAATGACTCTTGGATGTTTACTACACATCGGAGGTTAGCACCTCAGAAATACTCAAGTCCGTTTACATATAGAAGTCTTAATACGTATTTCATTCATGAAAGACAATGATTGAAAAATGCCTTTGGCTGGTCTAATGCAGTCAATCGAGTTACCGTGAAAGCTAACATAAAATCGATATTATGTAAAGCGGTTCAGTCAGGTTGATATTTTGCTAGTTTTCATTCGATGGTGATTTTTTTTTCCGGTACATGGTCATGTTTGTGTTTCGTTGCTCCTGAAAAAAATGGTAAAAATCAAACTAGAGATTCCGCTGAGGAGCAAAGCTAAATTGAATTCAGCAAAAATTCTAATACTTATACAGCAGAAGGAAATTACAATGAATTTTGTCTTTTGAAGATATACGAGTATATGATTTGAGGAATCAAAGCACACAATGAAATACTGATGCCATTTGAAGGTAACGTATTTTTATGAAATTTTAAGTGTAATAACTGAGGTTTGAATGAATGTATTCGCCTACTTTATATAACCCACTGCAGCAAGACAGTGGCCATCTTCTTCTCTCCCCAGTCAGCTCCCCTCACTTCAGAATACTAATTTACACGTTCTCTTTATCCCAAGTTTAGCACTGGTATTTGGACGATAGTCATTTAATCGTTCATTTTATATCACTAAGATTAATCTGTCACTGACCTCCGCTTCCTTTATAACACCCCTCTACTCTTGCATCACACACGACTGCCAGGTTATTTGACCCCTAATCAGAATGTAATTGAAGTATTGACTTTCTTTCAATATTTCTGAAAATATTCTCCAGTACATTCTCTCAGATTTTTTTAGCCCCGGAATATGAATTTTGAAAAGTGCTCACATTTAAGATATAATTAATCTGTTTAAAGTGTTACTGTAATTATGTAGTGTCAAATATAAATAGAATTTGTTAGTTATTATAAAAATTTTATTGTACTTACCCATATTGACAGCATTAAAGTCAGCTAATAATGATTTTTTCACCTTTAAAACATACACATTTTCTCCGAGGAGCTTTAATGCTCCATCCTTGATGTTGGGGAAGTTTGTAGTTGGCCGCCATATTTTGTTTATTTCAGCCTCGGCCAACTGATTGGCGAGAGTATCGTCTCGGAGGTTCATGTATTTAATTCGTGAGTCTGGCCAACTAAGCTGAATCATGAATTCAATCTGAATGCTCTCTGTAACGTCTTCAATGCTCAGAAATCTTAAAAACTCAATTCTTACGAGAGGCTGCAATGGTAGAGATGAATTCAAGATGTTTTTAGGAGGTTTAAAGCTTCGGTAATCTTCTGGTATTCTCAGAATAGCACAGTTATCTTCATCAGTCTCGTCAGCGCAATCATCCTTAGCGTCACATCGAGATTTTAGATCTATGCACTCACCATTGTTACACATGTACTTGTCATCGCCACATGCTGACAGGCTCAGCTCTCGTTGGGACCCAACTGAAATATCGCAGATGCTCTCAGTTATTGTCCAAGAATGCCTTCCAATTGGATATAAATTTTCTGAGGACATGTTCAAATATGCCATTGTTTTGTTGGTAACAGTATCAAGTAATGCCCAGCGCGCAGGAGTGGCTTTGTAGATCATCATGCCATAGTATCCATGGAAATATGGTTTACCTTCTCGCGAATATCCTATTATTTCTACCATACTTTCTGTTTTTAAGTTAAAACAAAGACCCCTTAAGAAGAGCGGAATCTGCAAGCGCTCTTCACAAGGTGCGCATCCTGTGTTTGGATCAACGCAGTTAAAATCCGCCCAAAAACCGTCTTTGTCACTGGCCAGGCAATTTTCAGATTTAATGTTGTCAGGCTGTCCTTGCTTGAAATTAGTTACTGTCAGTATTTTCCCATCACTTATCCTTCTCCAGGTGCCTTCTTCTTGATTGTCAGTCGCACCAAGCCACATGCTAATGGTAATGCTTTGACAGTAACCATATTTACGGGAAACGTTCACTAAGTCATTGTTTCCTATGATAGTTGTAGGTACATATAGAACGGAACCCACAAGGTTGCAGATATCAGAAGCGTAAAGGAATGTATATGGTTCAGGAAAGATTAAAAATTTTTCGTTGTGGCTACAGAATTCGTGAATTGGAACCAGCCTCATATCAGCATTAATCAGGTCCATTGCATCTCTGTCAGAAGAAACTACGTTTCCTTGTATATCTTGCTTACATGCTGCAATATCTCGGATGCTTTTAGCATCTAAACCATAACTCCAAATGTTGAACTGAGCTACGTAGCCTTTCAAGATTTGGAACCTGTTGTATCTTCTGTCCAGTCCATCTTGTTCTTGTCCTACGACGAACGTTCCATTAAGTGGCAGCACTCTGTCATCTACCTGTACTTTACTGTTAACATACTCGACTCCGTCGATATAGAATGAGTATGTTTCTCCAGATATCACATGACAGTAGTGGCGCCAGTTTCTTAAAACTGTCTGGACTGTAATTTCTTCAAGCGCAGGTTGTGGCTTGTTGTTATATCGGAAATAGTGCACTCCATCTCGTATATCTGTAAATATAGAGAAAAAGGGTAATTTTAATTGTTTTCTCGTTGCAAAGTAAAGTTATTTTTATAATCTGAAAATACTGACTTTCAAGTAATTGCTACAAGTCATTGTTAATGAAGATACACTACCAGCTAACTTGTATTTTTAGGTAAATAGCAATGTAGGAGGTAAACTGCACCATGCAGTGGGCAAGAGCAAACTGTAAGGTAAATTATATGTTTTGTTATATAAATGGAACTATTGTATTATCCTCAAAATGCTTGGGCTTTGACTGCCGTGAAAAATTAGAAGCATACACCATTTGCATCCAGCTGTGCAGCTGAACTATAAAGTTCTCTTGAAAGGTGCTTCACATTCATCATCTTTCACTGAATATTCACCTACTTGAAGGAGTGGTGCAAAAATTTCCGTTTTTTTCTTACTTACCGCTAACTGTTCTTACATCAAGAGCTGAAGCGTATAAATTGATATTTTCTTACTTTTTACTGGCTGTGTTATGAACTCGTGCATACATATTCAGCCTTGTTGTTATTGGCTAGCAACGTCACATTTTGGAATATTAGATAAATTTTCAGTAGCCGTGAGTTGCTTTTGACTAGAATGCTATTCAGAATGTTGATAAACTTGCGTTAGTTTCTTAAGGGATTTTAACAACCCTCACTTGTCATCAGTCGATCGTACTTTGTAAATGGTACAGAGAACTTTGAGTGCCCCATGGAGCTATTTTCTAACATTCAGTACACTATGAAGATTGCAGACTTTCATCACCCCTCAATATCTAGAGCCTAATCATGCCCTGTGGAGACTATGATAAAAATTTCATTAGCAGTCACATACTTTTTGGCATCCTTGCATTGCGGGATAATCGGCAAATTTTCAACAACCTTCAATAGTCGCTAGGCATCCTTACAATGCAAACGGATGCCTAGATTTTTATGCCATCCTTACACATCATAATAGCGTTGTCATAGATATCCGCTGAAGCATAGGATAAGAGAACCGAGAGTGAAGTGAGGGCCGTGAGGTACACTCGGGAACATATTGTAAACTCAGTAACACTTGACGCCACCTGCTGATTGCTCATGTTGTATCTTATGTAGACGTCGTCTCTTGGAGATTCCCAGATGTTTGGCTGGAGCTCAAAGACATTGATATTCTGGCCTGTTTTGAAGGAAAAGAGATCAAGGAAATGAGAAGAAGCTAACATTTGAAATTAAAGCAGTGTCATACACAAAAAAAGTGGCATTAGTCAAATTTAAGCAGGTTTTAAAAAAAGCACGTTGTCCTCTTGTATCTGCGATATTAAAAGGCTTCGTTATACCCTATGGAGTATTTGTATGCTTCTCATAAATGTGAATCATTTTGTAATTAAATTACTGTGAAACGTTACAAGTTCTTAGTGTAATTATATAAATTCCATCCATTTCTTGTACACAAAGAATTTGTACATGTCTGTAACAAGAGGATCGTTCTTCTGTTGAGTTGGTTCTAATTTAAGACAAAACACCTACAGTCCTTATACATACTGTTTTCAGCTCTACCTTATCTTTAATTTTACCAGTATACATCATGATCGTGATTTAAATACTTTAAACAGAAATACAAATTGACCAGTTTTGTAGAATCCATTCAGACGGTGGATCTTTTTATATTAAATAAATTTCGTCCAAGTTAATTTCCGTAATCAATGCGAATTTCCTCTTGACGTGCGCGTCATTGTCGGATATGTGTATACCACCTGTTCAAGCTGAGCAAAATTTTGAAGTTATGTGAAAGATGACTGATAGGTTGAAGAAGAAATACTATAAGGACATGTTACGTTTCCCATGACGACTTTTGACAAAATTACTTTGGGTATCATTTCCGCATTTTTAGTTTTCTGTAAAAATAAAAAACTCTTGAGACGGCTATTCGCCTGTCCGTCCGTACTTTTTCTGTCCGCCCTCAGATCTTAATATTACTGAGGCTAGAAGGCTGCAAATTGGTATGTTGATCATCCACCCTCCAATCATCAAATATATCAAATTGCAGCCCTCAAACCTCAGTAGTTTTTATTTCATTTAAAGTTAAAGTTAGCCATGATCGTGCGTCTGGCACCGCTATAGGTGCCAACAAGACAGGCCACCACCGGACCGTGGCTGAAAGTTTTATCGGCCGTGACTGAGAGTTTCATACAGCATTATACGCTGTACAGAAAATTCGATTGCGCCGAAGAAACTTCGGCGCATTTTTTACATGATATTTCATGTGTTCAAATATACCAGATCATCAGACGACTGCAAGAATCCTTAGTAAACAATCATTAAGATTCCATGCAAAAAGAATAGAATTATTTTACGGCATTCACAGAACCCGGTGAAGATCCGACTAATTATCTTGGTTTGGAGAACGAGACCCTTATAGCGTGGGTTGTAGATCATCAATCTAAATTGACTAGCCCCAGGCAGCTACTAGTGGCAAAGTTTACCGAACACGTTTTGTCGCAGCCGCCATGCCGAACGATCCAACCTGATGCAGGAAATCTTATTTTCCGTTATCTTTTTCTTGCGGATATTTTTCTGCCATCGAATGGAGATAAGTTCTGTTTTCACCTACATAAGACATAACATCTTTTCTGTCGTGATGTTTTGATGAGACGGCTTGCTTCTGGTAGTAATGGATGTAGTACCAAGGAAAAGTATTGCAGATTCTGATACAGATCGACAAGCAAAGCAACTGACACTGGTTCTACAGTTTCTAAGAATTTTAAAAGGAGCCTTTACATCAAAGAAGAGAAAGCATTTGTTACCAAAATTACTTCGTTATTATTTTGTTTCAATTTTTAGCCTTCCGAAATTTGAAAGTACTGCGTGTTTAGCTAATTGTGGTGGTGGCCTAACCGTCCATGCATAACAGTTACTCCGTACTGGACAACTTGAGAGTTTTAGGATTAAATTATGTTCATGGCTTTACTGTTGGATGGGGTGGCAATTTGTTCTATAGTGGTGGCATAAATATGGTAAACATCAGTGGATATCATCTTTATGCAAGGTCGTCATTTTGGGGAGCACTTGCCCCCAGACTTGGTTTGTCCCTCTAGCCTTTGAAATAATAATATAAATAATAACACCTGTTTGCAGCTTTATTACCTCAATACAGCTCTTACATGGCTTCAAAATGCTCCTAAATGCTTACAAATTTCCAAAAATTTCTGGGAGGGGCTTACAACGCCCCCACCCCCAGCTGATAGGGCTCGCTTCGCTCGCCACCCCACCCATACCATAAGTTCTAAACCTTTGGCCCCCCTCAAGAATAATCTGATATAACGCCGCTGTCTTCATGTGAATACAAGACAAATCGATGTTCCGAAAAGACAGAATCGTCAGATGTAAAATCTGGTAAAAAGAGAGAGAATGGAAAGACGAGACTTATGTGCTGCTGTATTTACATTATATGAATAAAAGATGAGTTTGAAGAGTTAGAGGAATTTATTTCTGGTGATAGAAATTCATTTCTCGCTATAATGTGGTTCGGATTCCGCAATAAGCTGTAGGTCCCGTTGCTAAGTAACCAATCGGTTCTTAGCCACGTAAAATAAGTCTAATCCTTCGGGCCAGCCCTAGGAGAGCTGTTAATCAGCTCAGTGGTCTGGATAAACTAAGGTATACTTAACTTCGGTGTGAACCCACAAACATTGTGCTCCCAATAACAGCTACTTTAATATTACTATTCCGGAGCCTTTGACAAATTAACAAGTCAGTATTAATTATTGAATAAGTTTCAAGATGTTGAAGATATTCATTATTTTTTCAGATCAAGCTTATGCACAATTATTCAGCGATAATGACAGTTCATACCAATTAGCATCATTAAGATTCCGGTGTTAATCGTCCTATTTTGCTAGAGTACTCTAAACATAGGCTGCGTAATCTTGATGATTAGTTATCCTAACAACTACTGAAATATATTTTATTTCCAGTGCGCAGTTGACCTTGGGATGTGAAACACCAACACCTAGTACCCTAATAATGGTTGAGTTATTTCAGCTAAAGGGACGGCGAATTGAAGATGTTTTTCATTTCAGCCTCTGAAATTTTCAGAATTTATAAAACTTCACCGTCCTTAGGTATCTTGTAGTTTTCAAATATTTATAATGACAATTACATGTAAGTGAACTTTGCTTATTACTACTGAATAATATTTAGCTATTCACCTTGACTGACCCCAAACCAGTCTTGAACATTCAGGCTGAATTGCACCCTCAGTCTTAGTCTAAATCTTTTGATGTCCTAAAATTACAACCGTTGTTATTGAAAGCACAAATTGGTGGGTTTACACCGTCCAGCTCGCCGTCTTTTGTAATATATCTGATTTCAATCGCTGCGTGGTAGCGTAGACGGCTCACGGTTCTAAAATTGGTAGATTTCAAATCAAATATTTGTTTGTTTTTTTTTTTTTTTTAGGTGGGCCTTTTGAGAACAGTCAAGATTTTACGTCATGTTCACTTATGCATCGAAACCAGTATAATTCAGTAATCGATTTGAATATTTAATTTTGATATTAAGTTTAAACTTTCCAAACAATGAAGTCCCAGCACAGATTGAAGAGGAATCATCAGAAATCAAACATCCCATATACCAATGAAGAGGTTGATTATAGTGCCTAGAGTTACGTTACTGATTTGTAAAAACTGCTGCACGAGGAATTATTTGGGCAAAATATTAAAGATCTTCGACGATTAGACACTATACAAGGAGCTTCTCATTCCTGAACACCTTTTGGGGCCCTTTCGAAGGTTTAGAACTTTAGAATTCTGCTATCTATTCTAATGCGCATGCGTTGTCAAGAACTTTCTAGCAAAAAATTTTATGGCTTTAGGACAAGCAAAAGCTGATATGATCGAGAGCTTGTAACCCTCCCCCACTCCCCGTCCCCCCAAAAATACTTTTCGCTTAATGTCGTAAAGTCTGAATGTCCATGACCTAGTGACCCCTGTCGCTACGTGGCTCAGCTGTTGCAAGTTTATTATCACAGTGACAACCTTTTGATATACTTGAGAAGTCTCCAAGATGAATAGAGTGAGTATTGCAGATATCCCGGAGAGCGCTTATCTAATTGCTTGTATTTGTGTACATGGCGAGCCGGTTCTGGAATTGCATCTTTTCTCTTTTTTATCTATTTTAATTCTTATTGCTTTCACGATGCACATGGGCTGGCCAGCCAAGTTATTCATATCCTACCTGGACCTAATATACTCCACTGAATCACGTCCTATTACTCCACTGAATCACGTCCTATCCAACCCTCTGAGCTAGGGAATGATTAGTGGACGCCCTGTCTGAGTGATACTGTGCTCGGCTCACTATCGACCACAAGCCCTCCCTGCTGTAAACTGGTATCATTATTTGCTGGTGTCAAGAAAAGGGTGTGTGCCTAGCAACTGCACCCCTTAGACTTGCCGACAAACCAGAAGGGTACACTCTTTTGGCGTAACCATGCCCCCTTGGGTAAAAGGCAGATGATATATATATACGCACATGAATATATATATATATATATATATATATATATATATATATATATATATATATATACACATACATACACACACACACACACAATACTAAAACGCTGTCTTGTTTGTGTGTTTGAAGTTACAATGGGAATTCCGAAGGGTTCTGGGAATTCTGGAGGCTTCTGGGGCTTCTGAAGGCTTCAAGACAATCTCCAGGCTCTGTAGTCTTTGGATTTCTTGCACAATACTAAAGAACAGAGTTTTATGGAGAATAAATCGGATTTGGTCCTTCCTGGAGACGAAAGGCTTCAAAGATTTCTTCGGAGGAAGCCCACGTTCTTGGAGATAATTCTGAAGGTTTCTGGGAATTCTGAAGGCTTCTGGGAATTTTGAAGGCTTTGGGAATTCCGAAGGCCTCTGGGGCTTCCAGGGGCTTCAAGACGATCTCCAGGCTCAGAAGCCCTTGGATTTCTTGCACAATACTAAAGAAGGTCGTTTTATGGATAAGGAATCGTACTCAGTCCTTCCTGGAGGCAAAAGGCTTCGAACATTTTCTCAGGGGAATTCCGAAGGCTTCTGAGAATTTCGAAGGCTTCTGGGAATTTCAAAGGCCTCAGGGGCTTCCAAAAGCTTCAAGACGATCTCCAGGCTCAGAAGCCCTTGGATTTCTCGCACAATACTAAAGAAGGTCGTTTAATGGATAAGGAATCGTACTCAGTCCTTCCTGGAGGCAAAAGGCTTCGAACATTTTCTCAGGGGAATTCCGAAAGCTTCTTGGAATTTCGAAGACTTCTGGGGCGTCCAAAGGCTTCAAGACGATCTCCAGGCTCAGAAGCCCTTGTATTTCTGTCACAATATTAAAGGAAATTGTTTTATGGAGAAGGAATCGTACTTGGTCCTTCCTGGAGACGAAAGGCTTCGAAGATTTCTTTGGGGAATTCCAAAGGCCTCTGGGCTTCGAAAGGCTTCAAGACGATCTCCAGGCTCAGAAGCCCTTGGATTTATTGCACAATACTAAAGAAGATTGTTATATGGAGAAGGAGTCATATTTGGTCCTTCTGGGAGACAAAAGACTTCGAAGATTTCCTTTGGGGAATGTTGAAGGCTTCTGGGACTTCCAAAGGCTTCAAGACGATCTCCAGGCTCAGGAGCCCTTGGATTTCTTGCACAATACTAAAGAAGATTGTGTTATGGAGTAGGAATCGTATATGGTCCTTCCTGGAGACGAAAGGCTTTGAAGACTTTTTCTGGGGAATTCTGAAGGCTTTCTTTGAATTCCGAAGGCTTCTGGGAAACCTGAAGGCCTCTGGGGCTTCTAAAGGCTTCAAGACGATCTCCAGGCTGTGAACCCTTGGATTTCTTGCACAATAGTAAAGAAGATTGTTTTATGGAGAAGGAATCTTATTTGGTCCCTCCTGTAGACGAAAGGCTTCAAAGATTTTTTGGGGGAATTCCAAAGGCTCTTGGGAATTCTGAAGGATTCTGGGAATTCTGAAGGCCTCTGATGCTTCCTGAAGGCTTCAAGACGATCTCTAGGCTCAGAAGCCCTTGGATTTCTTCCACAATTCTAAAGAACAGTGTTTTATGGAGAAGGAATCATATTTGGTCCTTCCTGAAGTTGAAAGGTTTCGAAGATTTCTTTGGGGGAATTCCAAAGGTTTCTGGGAATTCTGAAGACCTCTGGGGCTTCGAAAGTCTTGAAGGCGATCTCCAGGCTCAGAAGCCCTTGGATTTCTTGTACAATACTAAAGAAGATTGTTTTATGGAGAAAGAATCATATTTGGTCCTTCTTGGACACGAAAGGCCTCGGAGATTTCTTCAGGGGAATTCTGAAGGCTTCTGCGGGTTCTGAAGACTTCAAGATGACTTCCAGTCTCTGACGCCTTTGGATGTATATACGAAAGTATGGAAATGCTACTTTTTCATCACATTGACATGCAACCCTAACTGGCCCAGAAATTTTCAACATTGAGTGACCCAACGGGTCACAGGTGGTCTAGTATATATATATATATATATATATATATATATATATATATATATATATATATATATATATATATATATATATAGGTGTGTGTGTGTGTGCATGGGTGCTTATGTGTGCTTGTGCTTACAAATTATTTTTATTTTTTATATATTATTGACTCATTCGGGAAATATTTTCCATGCTTTTGTTGAGTCCTTAAGGGCTTTGGTTTAACTTATTTTGCTGAAACCCTGTCCTTACCTCTTAATTCACAGGCGATTGATTAACAGAGGTAAAATCAGAAAATGAATTTTTTATTTTGCTATAAAAATAATTTAAAACCATATACAAACTTTGGACTATGTGGAAGTTTCTGTTAAAGGTTTGTTGCAAACTTTCAAGTTTAATGAACAACGTTCTTAATGCAGCAAAAAAAAAAAGTTTTGGTGAGCGATTTTATTGTTTTGGTTTTTTACAAATTGAAAACATTCACTGAGTTGAATGTGTTTTTCTGTTCAGAAAAACGACGTTTTACTGATCAGCTAAAGATATTTAAAAATGTCGATGAAATTAAATTTCTAAGTTCAGTATTGTGTGGCCTTTAAACCTACAGTATTTCCTTGGAGTCACTGAAAAGAATTTTGCTGGAAATAGATGAAAACTATATTTGGTACTTTTAATAGTATTTTTAGCATGCGTATATCTTAAGTTCCCAAAATTTTTATTTTTAGCTTATTGTAGTATTAATATACCTATGAATAATTTGTTAGTTGTCGTAAAAATAAAACATTGCTTAAGTTGCTTACTTAATAAGTAAATTTATATTGACAAGGCAACAAATGGATAATTAATAAGTTATACGAAAGAGTGAAGATGTAAGAAGTCAAAATGAAATGAGAGACGCAAGTGAAACATCTAAGTAGCGGAAGAGTTAGAGCAACAGAACTTGAAAACTAACAGACAAAAAGAAGAAACACAGGTCATTTGTCAGGCACTGAGTGAGAATAACATACGACAAAGCAGTCTGTTATATTTACCCTTGCCTAATATAAAAGATTTCCTCTGCCATTTTTTTTTTTTTAAATACTGTAAGTTTTTAGTTGAAAAAGATAACTCGATCAGTATACTTTTTTACAGCATCAGTAATTTTTGTTTTTACCTTTTAACTTTATCAAAGTTCAGCCAGACTTTGATAACGTTAAAAGTAACAAATAAAACCATTAATGAAAAGCGGGTCTTCAAAGAAATAGGAATATCCTTTTTCCTGGATGCCAATTTGTTTTCGAAGACTGTCGCCTGCAATCTAGCAAATCGTTCAGAAGAAATAGGATCCTTTCCTTCCGCTTTATACGTTTTGCCGTTTTTATCAAACACCATACGTTCTTTCGTCGTTTGCAGGTGGGTAGAGCTCTCGGCTCTCACGCTGTTAGCCAAGCGTTCGACTCTCCGACCGGCCAGTGAAGACTTAGAGGAATTTACTTCTGGTGATAGAAATTCATTTCTCGGTATAATGTGGTTCGGATTCCACAAAAAATTTAGTGGTCCCGTTGCTAGGTAACCAGTTGGTTCTTAGCCACGTAAAATAAATCTAATCCTTCAGGAAAAGCCCTAGGAGAGCAGTTAATCAGCTCATTGGTCTGGTTAAACTAAGATATACTTTTCTCAAATACCACATATTGTGGGGTTTGTAGATTAGATTACACAATCTCACTCTCTCTCTCTCTCTCTTCTCTCTCTCAGATACTCTCTCTCTCTCTCTTCTATTATTTAGTGATTGTGCTCTGATTTAAATTAACCTACAAAGTAAACCCGTGGACGAGACAGAAACGGAATGAGTCCTATCAGTAAAAATTCAATGTGCCTGTGTTGACCTAAATAGCGAATGATTTACCTGGCTGTTAGCCTTTGTTGTGGGTCGCTGCTTGGTTGTGAGAAGAGAGAGAGAGAGATTTTTTTAATTAGAGAGTAAAGATGTTTTACCTCAAAAAGAGAGAGAGAGAGAAAACAGTGTGAGTAACCAGAACTAAGTCAAAATGTAAGTCATAAAACGGGAGGCTTGGAAAGGTATACAATCTGCACCACACCCCAGTCTGTTACTTTATCAGATACCTTTTTTCAGATTTATTATTTAGTGTCCCATGATTTAAATGAACTAAAATAACAAAAAAAAGTCCGTGAATGTCCTTCTAAGAATAACTGAAATATCATGAAAAAATATCATTTTAATAGTAATGAATTTATTGATTTATTAATGCTTATTTTGATTCGGTATAAATTTTTATGTTGATTAATGGCTATTGTCATTATATTATTAGATTTTTATTTATTGTAAATATGTTTTACCTGAAAAATTAAAGTTATGTGAAAACAGTGTGGAGTGATACAAGAAACAGGGATTTCCTGAGTAGCCAGTTTATTCATATTTTAGTCTTGATAATTTTTTTTTTTAATAGGAAAAGGGAGGTGGTAGTAATCTCCATCGTCCTTCAGATTTCTCATAATATCTTGAGTAATAATATGAAAAAGAACATCCGCTGTGCGTATTCCAGCTGAAGTCTTTTGAAACATTTTACAAAGTCTTTCAGACAATGAAGTTGTGTATTATTATTATTATTATTATTATTATTATTATTATTATTATTATTATTATTATTATTATTATTATTATTATTGTTGTTGTAGTTGGAAAGAGAATTTGCAAATGACCCCGGACACTTGGGAATCCGACGTGCATGCGTATAGGCTACAGTCAGCAGAAGGGAATCCGACGTGCATGCGTATAGGCTACAGTCAGCAGAAGGGAATCCGACGTGCATGCGTATAGGCTACAGTCAGCAGAAGGGAATCCGACGTGCATGCGTATAGGCTACAGTCAGCAGAAAGGAAATTTTCCCCCTCACCAGAAAGGCATGCACTCGAAAGAAGGGCCAATCCAGTTCTGCCTATGCTGAGGAAACGAACACCGGATATATGCTCATATAAAGTTGAATCCTGAAAAATAAAACTAGGAAAACTGAAAGAAGCAAAGGTGTGATAGACATGCATCAGTAGACGGCGACAAACCTGCCTTGTAAACAGAGACAAATCAATGAGCCTCTAAAGCACAGAGGAGGGTAGATGGTTCTATACTTTCGAAGTGAACAGCACATAGAGCCAAGTGGAACAGCTGACTCAGATTCCCATTTTTGTACGGTGGTCTCTGTAGGAAGGGGAAAGCTCTGTGCAACACGAAGCCCATTTTTTGTTGAAGCCGTGCTGCGAGGCAGATATGAATGTTAATGAACATTATCTATAAGGAAGATAGAGAGCGAGTTCAGTTACTTCAAGTTTGTTAGAAGAGCTGACTTACTGACGGAGTGGAAAGCTGTCAAACTAATGCTATTAGAGGTAGAAAACACTCCATACAAGAGGGATAATTCTCACGGAAATCTCGACGAGCTGCTCGTGATTGTAGTACTTGCTGCTTCTAAAAAGCAGCCTACTTCTAAAGAGTGGTCGCCTATGACAGGTTACAAATGAACTGAAATCGAAAAATTTCTTCATCTTTAGTCATGTATACTCTCCACATTCACACTAGCAGCTTCTGAGAGGGTTGTGGGAACTGGGTATGAACTTCAAGGGAAGACTGAAAAGATTAAGAAGATAATTTGTGAAGATAGAATCATCTTCATAAAAGAGAGAAAGACTTTAAGAAGCATGAAAGTAATTAATAGAAAAGAAGAATAGGGTGGGGAAGAGAACAGAGTTCAGAGGGACACCAATAGAAATAGTGAAAAAGAAGTAGATTTAGCAATGGTAACTACAACAAAATTGGAAAGTGTGAGGGAGAAAAACTATGAGCCAAGTTACATGGGGAAAAATGTAACCTTATGAGTTGGAAATATCCACAAAAACATACTATGTAGTGCTGCAAGAAAACTAGGCATGTTTGCAAGGCTTTCTCAATTAACAAAGTTGAATGCATCGATGTAATATGCTTCAGATGTTTTGTACTCTCGTTAATGGAACGCTGTTCTTTCCATAGATGTCAGCAGCTTCTGAGATCTTAATCGCTTAGACAGCATTGAAGTGGCGGCTTCTTAAATGTGGTGATTACGTTTTAGATTTAGACCATCGCCGGAAAATTTGCATTTTCCTTTAGCTAGGCCTCAGCAGATAACTTTCCGTATCTTCTTTTGTACGTACGCTCCTAGTCACGCTCTGCTGAGGTGCTAGTAGTAGGTACACAGTTCTTTTACTGATGGTCATATTTAAAAGAATTTTTCCTTCGAAATTCAGAGGCCTTACAGAAATGCCTTCATTTTCTGACATACGTTGATGATTTTGTATGTCAGTATTTGTTAGCTATCTTTATTTATTTTTTTAGATCCCTATTTATACGTTTTTCACATATGGAATGTATATTAAACATAAAACAGGAACAGGAAACTTAGCTGTTTTGTTTAGCTGTTACTGAAATAGATTGAGAAAGAAAAAAAAAGCATGAGATGTCCTATGCGCGCTTGCATAAGACATCGATTTGTAATACCATATTTTAGGAAGAGAAGGGAAGACTAGTGGAATGGCCATTGTTGATTTATTATTCACGCTACAAAAATTACTTTATTACTGGCAACCCGAGAAGCGATTTAATTGTGGAGACTCACGAACTCTGCAGTGAAACCGAGATACTCACGGATTCCACACCTAGACTGTTGTAGATGGTCCATGCGTTGTCTAATCCTCGGGGAGAGAATTTGGCACCTTTCTCGGGCAAACCCTTTTGTCCCCGGCGTAACATACGAAGTGAATTGGGTATAATGTAGTCCGGCGACTGTGGAGGGTGGTAACAGTGATGGATAAGGGCAAGGCCCTTTTGACATATGATGCTTTCAGATCGACTCATGCCACTTGAGGAGGTGCTGAGCAAATGCTTAAGGAAACTGCTGAGGTTTGCCCATTACATTTTTTAATGATCAGTGTGTTCAATCTCTTTAAAAGCCATGTCGAGGTATTTCACTAGCAGCAAAGGAATCCACACCTGAATTAATGATGACAAAAAAAAAGAATAACGAGGTGTAGTGTGCGCGTGGAAGGTTTAGGAAAAAGAAAGAGAGCTTGATAAAAACGGCAACAGTGATGTGAAGGGGAGGAATTCTTAAAATGTATCAAAAATACATGGGTGTACTGTCTGCGTGTGTGGAGTGGTCCTTGCATGTAAAGAAATTCTCAAATTCTTGTCTCCTTTAGAGTTGCATTATTCATCTCAGTTACACGTCGTTCAAGGTTCTATTTTAGGAAAAATGAATATGATAAAATGAAACGTGGTACCTTCACGTTCGTATATAAGGTCGATCTCCTTTGAACACTTTTACGTATAGATTTCTTATTCTTGACTGACTGCTCCGGACTTATTTCTCATCTAGTTTCCATAGAATTGGTCCGGTCCCTTGGGGCAGAACCACAGGCTTTTTGTATTTTCAGCTTTAGAATTGATTCATGACCTTGTATTGTTATCGGGATCCTTTTTTTAGCATTCGTTACAGGCAAACTCTGATGGTATGGGATAGCATTTGTGCTCTGGAAGATTTTAATTCCTTCTAATGATGTGTAGCCTACTGTTGTTGGACTTTGCTATTTCGCACAATTAAGTACGTATGTAGCATCGTTAATTAATAGAGTTTGTATTTCAACAATTTCTGTCATTTATTTATGTATATGTATACATACATACATACATACATACATACATACATAGGCATTATATATATATATATATATTATGTGTGTATATATATAATATATATACACACATAATATATATATATATACATAATGTATGTATGTATGTACATATATATATATATATATATATATATATATATATATATATATATATATATATATATATACATATATAAATGACAGAAATTGTTGAAATACAAACTCTATTAATTAATGATGTATATATATATATATATAATATATATATACAGTGTGTATATATATATATTTATTTATTTATTTATTCATTCATTCAGTACCATTATATAATATCTCTCTGGCGACCAGGAATCAGAACAACACTACCGTGCTTTTATGCAACACCATGACTGTCATATGGAAAGTAAATTAAAATATTTGGAACATGTGAACGACCAGACGACATAATTTTTGACACACGCTGTCCCCACGCAATAGTAGAAAACTGTTAGAGTTAATGAATCACAATTCGCAGGGTAAATGCAAGAGCTTATTTCTGCCATGTATTTTGGAACAAAGAAAAATTATGATATTAACACCCATTGTAAAAGGAAATATTTTAAAAACTATGCCAATACCTCTCCGTTTTTTCATCTGTTAATGATCTGATAAATCTGACAAATATGATAACTATAATTGTTTCTGCATTTTTATACTTGAAAAACACGAAAAATATGATCACTATAAACACTCAGGTACAGTACACTAAAAGTCATTGCGAATTTTCCAATGAAAAGTTTTTTCTTGTATATGATCAAAATTTAATTCCTATCATTTTCTTATGAATTTCCTACATTCTAGGTATTCAAGTAAAGACAATTGTTAATTGTTGTGATTGATAGATATTAGATTAGATATATATTGGTCTACGTCCAGGGCATTAGTGGTTGTAATCGAAAAGATACAGAATCACCCGTTTGCGTCGCTTTTCCTCTTTTCCTCTACTGTTATATGTTCATGTTTCAGTTTCTCATATCCTTCTTCATATCCCTCCTCCCTTTCTGTCTTCCTTCATTCTCTTACTGGTTTCCGCTTTCTACGTTAAAAAGTTCCTCATTGGATGAGTCGATATCGTACTCGGCTAGAACTCTCCTAGGCCCGCGTTCGATTCTCCAGCCGGCCAATGAAGAATTAGAGGAATTTATTTCTGGTGATAGACATTCATTTCTCGGTATAATGTAGTTCGGATTCCACAACAAGCTGTAGGTCCCGTTGCTAGGTAACCAATTGGTTCTTAGTCACGTGAAATAAGTCTAATCCTTCGGGCCAGCCCTCTCTAGGAGAGCTGTTACTCAACTCAGTGGCTTGGTTAAACTAAGGTATACTTAACTTTTTTCCTACTTTAAAAAAAAAAGAATGAAAGCACAAGGAACAGTTTTTATTGAAACCTACAACCTCCGTTTGACCTCATATAGCTTAGAAACAACATGACGTATAATGCTGAGCATTAATGGCTCTTGTGCTTTCTCTGTTTCTAACACAGCAAAGCTATGGCGGTCGTACTCCCTCACAAAGTTGGCCCCACCTTGCCCTTGAGTCTGATCATCAAGTTCTATTAGTTCCTCGTTGGACAAGTCGGTAGAGTTCTCGGCTAGCACTCTGCTGGGCCCGAGTTCGAGCCTTCGGCCGGCCAATGAAGAATTAGAGGAATTTATTTCTGGTGATAGAAATTCATTTCTCGCTATAATGTTCGGATTCCACAATAAGCTGTAGGTCGCGTTGCTAGGTAACCAATTGGTTCTTAGCCACGTAAAATAAATCTAATCCTTCGGGCCAGCCCTAGGAGAGCTGTTACTCAGCTCAGTGATCTAGTTAATCTAAGGTATACTTAACTTTTTTTTATTATACTTCTAATGTACTGGTTTATGAGTGTAGACATATATGTCTACATTCACAAATACGAAGCTACAAATATCGTTTAATATCGATTCACTATACCTTTGGCATAACTTACGCCCATGTGGAATAACAATTGATTAGTGCGTCTGCTTCGGCCAAGATTTGAACCTTGACGTGGCTTAGAAACAGCAATAGACAGTGACTTTGATCACCCAGCTATCTAACGGGCGAAAAGCTGATATCAAATCTGCTGAACATATGCATGTCGGATTCAGGTTCTGTACTCGGGTCGATATCTACCCTTAGGTAACAAACATACATATGTATACATACACAGAACACACACACTCTTCTCCGTACAGAGGGCCGTCTTCATTTTCTTTCCTTCACAGTTCCTTGAAAACGTAATAGTTAATAAACACTCATATTGGACGAATAAAATTTGTGGATAATAAATCACATTCCATAATAATGTGTACTGGTTAAATTTTTTTTCTTCTAGTATTCTGATTGTTTGAAAAATAATTTTATTTGAATTTTTTATTGCCCTCCGTGACACTGAATTACGAGCGATGTTTCTTTTCGTAAAAGACTATTCATTCGATTTCTGTGACCACTCTAAGCTGTATTTGTATGACATGGCATTTGCACTAGACTGAAGGAATTTTGACAACGTTCGATAAAATTTCAATAGGCTGTTGCAATCACGTGGTCTTTACAGAAAATGTAAGTATAAGGTGATGTTTTAGAAGGCCGTGTAGATTATGTTATTTTATCATTTTACAGCTAACTGTAGATATAAATCTATAGTGTAGTGAGATTTTTGTATTATGCTGATTTATTATGACCACAGTAACGAGGTTATATTTGAGGAGACGCTAAATTACTTATTTTCTTTATGCTCTTGTAGAGATCGTTTGAGTGATGTGATTGTAGCGCAAAAATAATTTGCATTCCATTTTTTTTTTTTTTGTACAATCATAACAATATGATAATTTTGTATTGCTGATTGATGTTATTTGATTTTTTACAATGTCATTGTCGGGTTTATTTGTGAATACTGTTACCAATACGCTATTATTTCATGTCCGAAGTTAAGAATTCGTAATGCTTGTACATTACCGCATTAGTAGCAAGGTAAAAAGGATTCTTTTGCGTACGTCAGCCACATTGCATGATTCATATGTGCAGACGTTGCTGGAAATTATAATCATGGATAAATTAGGTGGGCATGGCGAAAGAAGCTTTTGGATCGGTAGAAGTCAGCTACGTTTTCGAACCCCGTTTTGTAATTCATGAAGGCACTAAATATTTGATCACTCTATTGTTCTTTGTTGTTCAAAAATATAAACATTCTTATCTAGCAAGAAAAATTAAGCTATTAACTCAGAAAGCAAGTCTGCACAGAAAAGAATGCGCACTTGTGAAAAAAGAACTAAGAGTAGGCAAGCACAGAAAAATACACTTGAATATTAGGAAAAGTTACTCTGTTGAGTAACTTTCAAAGCATCCCTGGAACTTGCCAACGGCATCATCCTTGACAGTACAGGAGAGACTGACATCGTGGCATATCGACAGAATGTGATGTTGATTCCCATCGAAATGAAAGCGCTCACTGAATCTGGAAGCTCAGACACTGAAGGATTTGCTGGAGGTTTTCTGTAGACAAGGTGCAATGGAGGGTGACGAGCAGGATATCTTCCGATTCTGACTCAAATCATAATTACCTACGTTTGAGAAGAGTGCCGCTATTCAGAGCGATTTTGCCCAGAAAATAAAGAGCCTGGGTTGTTTCTGACATCGACGTAAGAGAACACCACTAGAACAGTACAACAAAAGATCTGAAGCATCTGGCATCATTACTATCAGCACTATCACCTCAGCAGATGTAGAATACCTTACGGACAATGATCGTTAATTTTGTAAAACTATGATATTCCTCCAATTACAGTTAAAAGAAACGTTGTCGTCGAGGGTAACTCCAAGTTTTGCAGAGTTAATAATGGACAACGAAGCTTGAAACGAGAGCTTGACATGATATTGTCCAACCAACGCCGCTATTGTTTTTTCTTTCTTTTTTTATAAAGCTCAGCCTCATACCTTACAGGCTACACTACTAAAAACCTGTTAAGGCTAAAATCTACCTTATTCCATATCGAGGGAAAACGAATAATTTCAAGAGGTAAATTATTTTTACAATTTTACTTGAATGATTTGTACATTTTACTTAATTACATTTGAACTAATAATCATATTTCCAGTAAAACTGAAGTCATCAAGGGTCCCGGAATGCTACCTTGAGTGAAATCAGGCATGATAGTTCAAGACTAATGAAAAAAACACCGTTAACATTTTATATAAAGATTAGAAGTTTTCATAATAAACGCATGTTGGAATATTTTGATGGGAGAGTGGCTTGCTTGGTGTTTATAGCAGGGCAAGGGTGTGTTGTCTCTTTGCCTATTCAACATTTTTATGGATGGAGTAATGTAAATGCTAGAGAATGGACATCAGATATATTAGAAGACTGTGGGGTAAGATAATGAGTGATGACTGTAGTGGTGAATGGGTTGTCTGCAGATTGATGTATTATTGGAATGGACTCAAATTGTTTGCAAGAAAAGTTACATATGTGAGAAAGAGTGAGTTAATACGAATAAACAAAAGCCAGGAAGATGAAGGAATGTATGAATATTGTTGATGGAACAATCGAAGCAGCTAATTTATAGAGGTGTTTGACAGTAAATGTAACACATGAATGCAATATGAAAGAAAATGTGAATCACAAAATAGCTGCAGCTCGGAATGTAGTCAGGTGTATGCAAAAGGTTTAGAAGGGGACTGATGTGTCCACAAAAGTATGAATAATGAAGGGATAGTGGAGCCAATGCTCATTATGGAAGGGAAGTTTGCAGGTCGAATGGAAATTAAAGGAAAACGGTCGAAATTATGGAGGTTTATTTATTTGTTTCACAAAGTATTGTCTGGTTTAAGAAGAATTACCTGAGTGAGAAATGTAGATCTGTATCCGTGGCATAAAGTTAAGAGAGGTGGAAAAATAGATAGTTTAGGTCATGCAGAAATAATGGAGAATGACAGGAAATATTGTGAAAAAAGGAGGACAAGAAGACCTAGAAAATGTTGGATAGATATCTCGCAAAGGCCTCAGTGCCCAGGGCGTAAGCGAGTGCATGCAAGATAGGGTTAAGGACACTGAGCATGTAATGGGCTCGATGCTCTGCTGAGTATCCTGTAAAGCTAGTGATACTCAAGTTTTCTCCGGAGGGGTCGTCCTGGATTCTTCAGATAAAGTATAAATGTGGGAGTAACTGTTATCCCGCTCTTTTTGTCACTTCCACTCCCTTATAGGGGAAATAGTTTAATGGTCATATTATTATATATATATATATATATATATATATATATATATATATATATATATATATATATATATATATATATATATATATATATATATATATATATATATATATATAGTGTTGTGTGAGAGTTTTCATCATACGCTTTTTCATCTTAATGTGCATGTCGCCAAAAGTTATTAGCCCTCTGATTACATTTACATTGAAATACTGTAAGCAATCAGAATTATTTGCTGTTGTATACTTTAATTTTGATAAGACTTGCATTTTAAACTAGAAACTCGGAAAAAACAGCAATTTAATCAGCTTGTATCCTCAGAAAGATCTAATTACAAACTTCTGAATGCTGATTAAAGCGACTAGAGTTCGTGGACAACACGAACACGATTTTTAACACAGTCTACTTATTTCCGAATGTTAAAAGATCATAAATAATCTCATGATATTTGAAAGTGGGAAGTTGCGTTAATCGACGTCAGTCTAGTCAGGTTTCGAGATGGAATTTACTGAAGTTACTTTTCCGAATTTCGACCGTTTGCTGGCTGCTATTTTTTTGTAATAAGAAGAAGTGGATCTATGAATCGACAGCTTAAATGTAAGATTAAATCTATTAAGATATTTTTCATTCATGAAGGAAACATCTTAGGGCAGATGAGAAGTAAGAAGGAAATGTAGATGACTCTTAAATCTAAGTTTTGATAAAACTAACACAGATTTATCTTGGACATTTACTATTGAGCATTTCTCCCTCGACCTCAAGAAATCAAGAAATGAGAATTCTTGTGCCCATTTCCTTGGACTACCTACTGTTTCTTTGTCTGCAGATTTTTTCCTGTAGAGTATAGGGAAATGGACAAAATTTCTAAAATTTTGACAGTGTTCATTATTTTATTTTAGGTAAAGGATCATGTAGATGTTAACTACACTATCATTAACATCAGTTATTACTGTACACATGGAATTCTGAAATCCACACGACGATTTTGGCACGAGGCGAGATCTTTGTCATTGGTCAACCCTCCACTATTGAATTCCTCAGTGTACAGCGAAAAGAAGTACAGATTTTCAGTTTCAGGTACAGGCTTTATTAGGGATAGCGAATATTGGTCACTCCCAAGAAGAATAATAGAAAAGATGACTATTGTCGAGTGAAAGAAAAGGAAGTGCAAAGGGGAATTACAGTAGTCACTGTTAAATGAGAGAGTATAAAAAGGCCCGTATTTTAGGTAAGAGAGTGGACTAGAAGTATAATTGGTGTCATTTCTATAACAGAAATATATCCTAAAAACAAACAAAGTAATTAAGTTAAGCGCGTCTTTCCGTTACAGCATGAACAATTTTTAGTTCTGAAAAAATGGTAGAAAATGGCACTGACTATGACATGAAATGGTAATTTACCTCATTGAAAAAAAAAAAAAGTTTTATCGTACTTCTCAATCCTTCCAACTTGAACGGAAAATCTTGACAATGCAAACAAATTAGATGTAATAAATAAAATATTCATGTATTTCAGGATTTAGTGTTAAAATCCACCAAATAAAAGTAATTATGATGGGTGTTGAACAAACAGTGCAGAAGATATTAATCTGTAAATAGTATGTTTCGAAGATGTCTCTAAAAATCTTGAAACTTTTAAAACTATTGACACACAAAAGTAAATTGCCTAATGCATTATCACATGGAAAACAGAAATTTCCATTTTGAATGCTTTAGATGCGTGAAGGTCCTTAATTAAGTCGCTCACTAAAGAAACATTGATATTCAATTAAAAAAAATGTAAAAGGAACAGATAAATCAGGTTAGTTGTCACAGAACGATTATGAAATGAAAAAATAATGTTGAAAAGCATTTCAAATTTTCTTTATAAAAAAAGCAAAAGAAGATGAAAACGTGGACATCTAACCTGCATTGCCATCAGAACAGAGGAGTATTGTGTCCAAGACGAGGGTGAGGCGACCCCAAGGTATCTTCATGGTCGATCGCTTTCTGTAGTGCTCTGTCAACTGAAGCAACTGGACACAGACACATTGCTTACATCTGGCGTATTAAGGCGATCGTTACGGTCACATTGATCGGTAATGAAAAATAGAAGATTGAATCTTCTTCATTTCTTGGCTTCAGGCTGTATCGGCATGTTGTGATGCTCTCTCACATGATGATTCAGTACTCTGAATTCGAGGTTGGCAACTTCTTTGTATCTGCAGTCGTATTCCTAGGATCTCTTTATCCAAATTACAAGTTGTCTGTGATTAAACCTAATCATTTCTAGAATTAAATCAAGGTATTTCGAGCAAGGGCAGTGAGATCGAAATGCCTTTTCCAGCTCACGTCCCAGGGAAAAAGACAAAAGTTCACAGCTATCGAAAGGTAGGGTATAGGAATTAGGGAGCAGAGAGAGTAAATCCCTGAAACGAACAGGACGAGATGATTGTTTTCCATAGAGTAACTGTAGAAACAGGTAACCAAGTGGATGTTTGCAAACCACCTAAAAGGAACAAAGACTATCTACCGTAGCTTAACAGATCAATGTCTATAATAGTACTGCTGGAAACGAGGTTCTAGAGAATGGGGAAGCGCAGCATCTTGGCTAGATGAGTGATTGACTTTGTTGTAATACTGTTGAGAACGAGAAGAAAGTTAGTCTCACCTGAAATATCAGGGACGTATTTCAAAACGGGGAAGGTAAATTGTACACGCAGAAGGTTGAGAGATGAGAAAAGTTGCAGCTATGGCTGCTAAATAGAACGAGAGGACTGGCAGGAGTGTTAATGAAATAGGTAGAAGTATTCCGGAAATGAATTATTCGAGATAGACTACAAGAACCATCAATCAGTAATGAGACATAAACAGGAGAGGAAAACGAAAGACCGTCGGAAATAGAGAAAAATTAATAGATAAATAAAAAAAAGCAAGTGAGAGAATACTACCCGGAAAATCACTACAATTATGGGGAAAGGGCAAGTGCGTACTTTGAACACCGCCGGATACAGTGACTTGAAGGAGGCGCCTACAAATGGATTTATAGTGAAGACAAGCAATCAGCAGGATGTCTCGCCAAGAGAACGTTACCCCAGACTCTACCAAATGGCAATGAGATATTAGATTGCCCATGGCCTAACAGAGAACATCGAAAAAAATGAAAATTACAAAGAAGGTTCTTATTAAATCTGATCTTGCTCTCGAGATGGTTAAAATAGATTTTTACCCACTTCCTCAATATATGATTGTTAACGATTTATTAATATCATTTATGATAGTATCACTATCGTTTTTCCAGTTATTTTAGACTTAGGATTTGTGGAATGTTTCCATGGAAATTTCACATCTTCATATCTTTACTTGACGACCAAATTGAGTAATGTCAAATTTGCTTGACCTATAGAACAAATTGTTAGGAAACTTTATGGAATTGTACAATTGTAAATGAGATATTTTTCTCGTAAGTGCATTTGAGTTAGAACTATGTCAGTGAAGACTGAACAATATGTGCAAATATAAAAGGAATTTAAGGGTAATTTATCGTACGGGTTACAGTTTTTTTTTTTTCAGCTATGGGAAGCTACTATCAGAATGTTATTACTGATTTTTCTATCTTTATTCTTGCATTTCCTTGGATTTCCTCTGTAATTTTGTCATGAATTATTTGCAGTCTGCATATCATTAGTTTACATGGGAAAAATGTCCCTTTTCTTTTTCCATCTCTTTCTCTGCTGTTGCGGCGTTAGGGACGGGCTTCATTTTGTATAAGTTCCTCGTTGGACTGGTCGGTACCGTTCTCGACTAGCACTCTGCAGGGCCCGAGTTCGAATCTCCGGCCGGCCAAGGAAGAATTAGAGGAATTTATTTTTCGTGATAGAAATTCATTTCTCGCTATAATGTGGTTCGGACTCCACAATAAGCTGTAGGTCCCGTTGCTAGGTAACCAATTGGTTCTTAGCCACGTAAAATAAGTCTAATCCTTCGGACCAGCCCTAGGAGAGCTGTTAATCAGCTCAGTGGTCTGGTTAAACTAAGGTATACTTAACTTTTTTTTTTTTTTTTTTTTTTTTTTTGCTAAGAGGGACGCCGGCTTTTCACGGGTTGTTACTTGCTCACGAAGTATCTTATCCTGGTGACACTCAGTTTGATATACTGGTTTATTTACTGGCTTTTACAGAAGTCCTCCTAGGCACATACGTCACAGAAGAATTTCAACATGCGTGCTTTTGCCAGAAGAAAATCGCTATTTATCACTCCTTATTGTGGCGCCAGTAAGGTTTTACTTTACTCTCCCATTTTCAAGATGTCTTGGTGTAAAAAAAATCTAGCTTTTACGATGTTAATTATGATATTGCACGTATTATTCAATCAGTGTTCTGCCTCTTAGGTGACTTACGTAGTCTTCGACCCAGTACAACAGTAGTGGCATAGTACGATAAACTTAACCCCTCCCCCTTGGGGGGTGGAAGTTGTTAAGTGCAGTTAATTGTAATGAACGTTACCATTATTTCTCGGCATTCTTCGACACTCCTCCTATACTTGCTGGTTGTCTATAAGTAAGCAAAAAAAAGAGAAAAAACTACTTTCACTGAAAGCGCTAAAACTGAGACTGAATGAGTAATTTAAATATTCTTTTTCATCAAAACAGTATTCAGACGATGTTCCAGTTGAGAAAACTTAATCCGTCGCATCGTGTGCAGCCCACAGATTAACCCATTTTATTGGAAAAGAAATCCGCGAAGCCAGGATGAATCCTGCGTGTTGGAGTTGGGGTGTTTGGAATGAGATTCCCTTCTATTCCTTGCAAGAGATGTCGAAACCGGGATATTTAGATATGACTTCCCCTAACCTAGCGTGCGAGTACATGGTTACACATTAACTCAGTCGATTTTTACATATTAACTATTGAATGGATAATTACATGTTAATTATATGATAGATTGTTACTTATTAATCACTGAATCGATTGCAGGTAGTGCACAGAAACGAATGGTTACATATTACTAAGTTAGATCGTTACATACCAAATACTGAATAATAAGTGACGTCCTAGCAACTGAATGTATTATTACAGACTGATAATTGAATTATTAGTTCATTGTTAACTATTAAGCGCAATAAAAAAAAATTTAAAATTCCTGTTATTTGGTACATTTAAAACTTTTTCACTCTAAAATTCCTTTCATGATCAAACTGAGCAACAACAAAATTCTCGTACTCACTTATAATTGTGAACTTTTGGAATGAAAAGTATTGTTACCATTTCGAAGTTTAATAAAAAAACAAAATTTCTTCAGTTAATAAATATTATTTTAAAAAAATCATTAATGAGATATTATTACGTTTACCTTGAAAGATGAGGACCCATTTTGGTAATTTTAATTTAGCACTAAACAAAATTTTAAGTTATATCAATATTTTCAAAGTCATCCATTCATTTTCAAACTAAACATAAACCTTGTTCCGGTCTTTTATTTAAATTATATTTTAAATCCATTAATCATATTCACTTCCATAGATACATACGACCCTTTAAAGTCGCACCAGATACTTAAAACACATTACTTGAAATATCTCAGACTGACTGTATACACTTGTGTCATTTCTGCAAAAAAAAAAAAAAAAAAAAAAAAAAAAACGCTGTGACCATATAAGCATGTCTTACAATTTTAACATATATCTTTCACGCAGTTCCAGTACAGTCCCCTCACTCTCTCTCTCTCTCTCTCTCTCTCTCTCTCTCTCTCTCTCTCTCTCTCTCTCTCTCAATGCTTCAGATCGGGCAAGAAAGAGAGGAACTAGAAATTTAATCAAGCCAGAAACATTTGAAACATTAATTATATCTCCTAAATTTATTGCGCTCATTCAGAATTAAAGTTTTTTCAATTACTTTTGGTTATATAAACATATTACTCAAAAGTAACTAAACTTTTTTTTTTAATTTTACAAAGCAAAGTTTTTGAGAAAATATGTTTGCACAATCAAACCATGCCAAAGCCAGGCTTAGTGTTGAGGGAACTGAGTCAGAACAGTCTCCTTCATGCATACGCTCAGTGAGTTGCAATGCAACTTTACGCATCCCCCACTCGACCGTCATAACTTTGACAGAGAGAGAGAGAGAGAGAGAGATAGGCCACTTAGAGATTCAAAGAAAATAAAATCATTACTTTAACAAAGCCCGTTAGATCAAGTAAACCCTCTAAACACGAAAGCGGTATCATAATTCCACAAAATGCTTCATTTTATTTATTCAGCACATTATTCGTGGGATTGCACGATTGCCATATTTAATACTGCATCACTTTACGAAATATATCGTTCGGATCCTGTTTCTCTTTTCATAGTCCGTATATCAACTGGCTGGAGAAATCTTTTTACGGTATGAAAAGAAGAATCAATTATAACAAGTAAAAAATCAAACCAAGAAAATTCCTTGTTTTATGTAGATTTTGCAGTTTGATTTTTTACTTGTTATAATTGATTCTTTTCTGTAAAAGAATCTTTTCTTGCAGTTTGATTTTTTTACTTGTTTCAATTGATTTTTTTCTGTAAAAGAATCTTTTCTTGCAGTTTGATTTTTTACTTGTTACAATTGATTCTTTTTTGTAAAAGAAACTATTGAGCCGTGCCGGCTTTGTCTGCCCATCCGCCCTCAGATCTTAAAACTGCTGTGGCTTTGAGGGTTGCAAATTGGTATGTCAATCATCCACCCCCCAGTCATCAAACATACCAAATTGCAGCCCTCTAGCCTCAGTAGTTTTGGTTTTATTTAAGGTTAAAGTTGGCCATAATCGTGCATCTGGCAACGATATAGGACAGGCCACCATCTGGCCGTGGTTAAAGATTCATGGGCCGCGGCTCATAAGCATTATACCGAGACCACCAAAAGATAGATCTATTTTTGGTGGCCTTGATTATACACTGTACAGAAAACTCGATTGCACTGAAGAAACTTCGGCGCATTTTTTACTTGTTATGTATTTTGTCCGAATCATTATGAAATATTTCATTTTGTTTAGGCATGAACAGTCTACCAACCATGTCAACTGAGTATCATCTGTATAAAGAGCTGTTATTTTACGCGAATAATACACAAGTGAGTGGAGTTTAGCATATCTGATGTTATCAGACTATCATCATCTGTTTAAAGTTCTCTCTGGTAAAAGAAAGAAAGTTATTTTAAGTTAGCAAATAAGATATAATTATAAAGATATATGATTTATACCTTCCTTTCTTAAACTAAATACGTTTCGCTTTCCTGAAAGGTGGTCAAATGCACTGCCGGATGAGGTTCGGTTGGCACGCCAGCAACACCAAATGTTAAGTGGACCAGTTTGAATGCATGATAAATTTTTAATCTTACTCTGCCAATTTTCTTTTTAATACCATCAAAAACGTCAAATTGAAATAGAATATTTATAAAAATATGAAGGAGAATTCAGATATATCAGATAAGGAAAAGGAAACTGGGAATATTGTTTTTACAAATGAGTGGTTTAATGGGAGTCACATAGGCCTAGAATGAATGGTAACTGGTAACGACATGTGTGAACGGAGTTACCGACGCTTTTGGCGGGTTATAGCTAAATATCAAGATGTGAATAGCAATCTATAAAAAAGAAACTTACTGCTGTTCTTCTTTAATTATGATCGAAAGGATCTATTGACTTATTTATGATAATGTTGTTCTTTAAATATATTCAAAAGTGTTTATTGCAGTTTTATTATATGGTAATTTTTTTCCACTGCCAGGAATTTTTTAGTGTTACGTTTTAGTTCAAGTTCGTATTCATTATCATTATTATCTACCAATCATTGTTGATGTAAATTATATATGAAAGTACATTATTTTTGTTTTCCTGGTTTACCTCACCATGGGGAGTATAATCTTAAGTAGTGAATAACTTAGTCTTCAAGCATACGGTACAGCCTAGGAATACCATTCAGTACTCTAATGATCAAGTATATATTTGAAAAACTACTGTAAAAGAATACATTATTGAGTTTGAAAATCTAATATCACACATACTTATAACAAAAATCATAATGCATATCATATGATACCTTGCTTTTCACAGACCAGGCAAGGCTTTATAGGACTAGCCAAACATTAATAGGTTAATATTCAGGATCTTTCTGTATTTTGACTATGATGAATAAAAAAACGTATTAAAAGCTTTGTTTTTAACAATGTATAAGCAAAACATATAGGCCTACAAATTTTGAGTCTTTATGTCTGCTCCCCATTGATGTATATATATATATATATATATATATATATATATATATATATATATATATATATATATATATATATATGTATATATATATTATATATGTATATATTATTATAAGGTGTTATAATATATATAACCATTCTACAAGTGTAATATGTGTCTCTGTGAAAATTTTGATGTTTTACTTGCAGATTCGCCATTTGTTGTAATGATATAGTTTTAAAATGTCTTTTTCTTACAGATAAATTTTATATCTTGCAATCTTAAAATGTCTTGATATGTTTTTCCCATTTGTTTAAAATGTTGTGCAGTATAATATGCTGAGTGTTATTAACTCGAATTCTTAGCGTGCAGAGAGGAGGGGGAGAGATATTTTTTTATTCTTATCGCCTACCCACTATATTTACACAGGTGTTTGGAGGAAGGCAAAGAACCCCCATGTCTTATCGTGATGAGTTGACAGCCAATCGGCAAATTGCCTGTTATGTATTTATCATGTTTGTCTAACCCTTGTTTATTAGCTGTGTCTATGCTTATTCTTTTTCATTATCTGAGAAAGAGAGAATGAGTGAGTAAGGTAGTTGAAGTTGACATGCTGACAGCTGACCAAGAATTTGGTCCAAAATACCTTTTTCTGCTTAACCCTGAACAGGAAATGTCCATCACAGAGATAAGGCGCTCAAAGCTCCAGCCGTGTATGTATACCACACATGTATACCTGTATGTATAATGTATGTATACTTTATGTATCATGTATTCTGGGAGGGTTTGAAGATAATAGAGGAGTGTTGTATGAGAAAGAGTTAGTTAGGAACAGGGGCTTCTGGCAATAGGTCCTGTCTCACTCTCTCTCTCTCTCAATTATTGTTCACTGGTGGCTCTCATATTGTTAAAAATTTTTGTTAAATTCACCCAAGAAGTGTATTCATCTTGTAAGAGTGATCCAAGGTTTTTGTGCTGTACAAGCATTGTGTAAAGTGTGTGATGGTGCACTTTTACAAAAGGTATGTGATGTTTACTGGTTTTGTTATGTTAAGAGTTAAAGTGATGTTCTAGGTGAAAGAGAATTATTATTTTGATAAGAGATGAACATATCTCTTATTGTGAGTTCTAATGTGTCTTGCTGCTAATTGTATATCATTGTGTATGCCATTGTGACTTGGGCAGTGTTGTCTATGAGAAAGTCTTAGAAAGATGTGAGTTTAACATTTTTTAAAAGTGAAGGTAATCTTTTGAAAGATTGATATAATCTTTTAATATATTTTTGTCTTAGAAATGGTGGTTGGTATATTTCCATTTTTGCATATTTCATTCTTATATGTCTTTGTTATCATATTACTATAATTTTATAATTATTGTGTTACAAAGTTTTGTGCTGGTGATTACTTAGCATTTTGTTAGTGCATACTTATTATTGAGATTTCAGAAAATATTTGGGTGGATACCAGTCAGTAATATTTTGGTGAACAGTTGTGTGGAATTTGATTAATCAGGTATATGTTTAAAACTTGAGTGATAGTTAATGGTTTGAATCTTACTTAATCAAATTGCTTTCTTAATAAATTAAAGTTTTGTGAATTAAAATTGGTTGAGAAATACTTAAATCTTACACTGTTATCAATTAATAGTAAATCTTTTTGAGATTGTGAACTCTGCATATAACTTTTGAACTTAGAAATAACTTTGTTTGTTTAAAGTCTTAAAAGCACAGTGTTTCATTTTGACCACCAGTAATTAGAGAAATTAATGATGTGTACAAGGTAAGTGAAATATCTGTTTGTTCACCTGAGACTTATCTAGGTAAAATAGGACCAGAGAAACAGTTATAGTGTTTGTTGAATTGATACCTCAAAATATTTTTCCACTAGTCTGTTATATATTTCATTTATTAATTGTTAAAGGCGAAAAACTTATGTTTTCACCCAGTTTTAACTTGACTAAAGACTGTGTTATTAATTGTTTTAATTTTTATTTTTGCTCAAGAGATAAGTAAGTTTTGTGGGATCTGGCTGTATCTTTAGAGATTCAGTCAAAATATCTTTGTTATGAGGTTTCAAGCTTTCTGTTTTTCTAAAATATCTTTGCCCTTTGGTAGTGACGAACAAATAAAAAGGCGTTTAGGGGTGGATCTGGTCGTTTGATGTGAGGTAACTTTCTTTTGGACTTTATTATTTTGTAATAACAGAAAAATACAGGTGCTTTAGCTTGGAAGTTTATAGGCAACTCTCGGCCACAGTCGCGCCATGGTTTCGAGTAGGATATTGACATTATACATTTCATTTCAAAGGAAGTTTTTCGTAATATATATCGCAAAACTATACCAGACTAAATCATTTTGACAATATATATATGTGTATGTATATATATATATATATATATATATATATATATATATATATATATATATATATATATATATAGTTTAATATATATATAGAGGTTTAACTATTTGGTATTATTATTTGTGTAATATATATATATATATATATATATATATATATATATATATATATATATATATATATATATATATATATATATATATATATATATATATATATATATATATGCAATCAACACATTCTACTCCACGTGATGCTAAGTACCTCTATGAAATTCCACAACTTACATCTTTCCTGTACTATATCTACCAGAAAATTCACATTTTCTTCCAATCTCCCTTCTCATAGTTCTTATCAAAGCAAGTCAAGGTCTTCCAACTCTTCTGGTGCCACATGGAGCTCAGCTGACTGCCACGTTTTATTGTCCCAGGGTTGTGTGAAGGACAAGGTCAACCCATCTCCGTTTCGTTATCATCTCATCTACATTTAGAAGCTCCCTAATTTCGCTTAAGATATCATTTCTAATTTTATCCTGCCGTTTATTCCTAATGTTCTCCTTGAAATGTGATTCTTAAATCAACAAAATCTTTTTGATATACTTTCTTTGTTATAAAATGGTTCAAGAGTGTATAGCGATAAAGATTCCACTAGAATGATTTAAGTATGAAGTTTCAGTGTATTTAATTTCCAAATATTATTCATCCTGCGCATTGTTTGACCTGCCTTTGTTAGTCTTTCAGCAAGTTCCAGCTACAGAGAACGTGTGTTGGATACTATTATCCCTAAATATCTGAAAGATTTAACTTTATCAATCATTGATGTTACTTCGCCTCCTAATGCACACCCCCAGGACTTGTTTTTCTTCGATTTATTTAGACTCTCATCTCTCTAGATGTGTGATGCACTCTGCAAGGCAGTCATTGTAAATGTTGTGGTGTTTTGCTGATTAAAATAGCAACATATTATATATATTGTTACGTTGGTCCTTCGGCCAATGAGTTTAATGATTAAGTAATTGGATTTATATTCCCTTGCTTTACCTAAGACGTAATTCTGTCAATTAAGGCTGAAATTAACTCTAAAGGACAGATACTGAATAGATCAGGTCGTCAGTTAATATTAGTTAACAAAGAATAGAGGTTTATTCATAACCACATAAATGAATTCAGCAAACTTACTGGAACACTAGTTTCAGCAAAAAAGCAAAATAAAATAAAATGGATTATTTACAGGAACTAACAGCAGCTCAGCATTATTAGTCCGACTTAGGACAAACCTCGATGCTACATAGAATGAATGCAACAGCTTTATGTGCCTCCCAGACGCTTTATTGAGGCCTAGACAAATGGTACATTCAATTGTATCTTTCATGACATAACCCATTAGAACACTGCTGCAGCACCAACATAAATGACAATGAACTAGCTGAGTTACAATATTCGTAAAAGTATACAATTTGTTATACTAGAATGTGCAATCACAGTAAACAAAGAATTAACCTGGAGTTCATTAAATGAGTTTTTTATATGGAAATGCTTTCCTCAATTGAGATATTATACAAAGCATGTCATGAGCTCATTACAAGATTTAAATGACAAGCTTACTACTACTACTGGTGGTCTAGGCTGTTACTAAGGCAGAGATCACACTGGCTACCTCCTCTGCGCAGGAGCCAGGATCACTCTGAGATGGAAAGGCACTGTTCCAAGGAGGCACGATTGCCAGGGTGAGCTTGTGTCTCTTGCAACTACTTGGCTCTCTTCTGTCCTTTCTTCTTCTTCTTCAGGTTCCTCCGAGGCCTATCTATGACAGTCCTAGGAGGTGACGAGGGCACCGACTCTGGGGAAAGGCCAGAAGGATAGCGAGTGCATAGTCAGGGGTAACCTCAGAGGCTACTGGAGGGCACCCTACTCCAGCTGCTGCGACAACCGGAGCAACAGCAGTCTCAACCTTGGCATCCGAGGAGGCCAGTTCCTGGTCTCCCAGAAAAGGTGTAGCAATTCGATCCACCAGAGGTTCATCCTCTGGGGACGAATGTGGTGAGGAAGAAGTGTTGGGTGCTGGAGGCTCACACGTTGCTAAAATCAGTGCTGTGAAGGTTCCTGGATCTCCCATAGGAGCATCCATCTCATGATCTGGATCTGGCACAGGGTCCAATTCTAGTGGGGGCTCAACGTCTGAGACAGAAGGAGTATGGCACTGCTCAGGGCTCACAAGTGGCACTGGTTGAGATTGATGGTCAGGCATGCCTGGCGAGGGATCTGGAGGTGCAGTACCTATGCGGATGGCTTGAGTTGGGCTGAGACAGAGATTCCTGTCCAAGCTCGAGGTCAGAGCTTCTTGGAGATTCTTGATTTGGGGCATCCGCTGGGCATTGCTTATTAGGGCAGCCCTACCAAATAGTGGAGTGGCCTGTCACCTTGCACGCTCTACAACTGCGCTGCTTCTCTTTAGTGTCCTTTCGTGCAGAGGAGGGCTTTGTTGGTGGCCATCCTATTGTGGAGAGGGAGGACTAGGCCTGGGATTGCATGGAGTGTGTCCTCCGTTGACCACTTTGGCAGGCGGAAGGTATTTCTTCTTGTTTTGGTGGCATGCCAGTCAAAGTGGCTGTGCTCTGGTTTGGTGATCCTACAGTTGATACCTCCATTGTGGAGGTAGTGTGGCTACGGAGTGGCATTGGGGAAGGGCTTCCCCAGAGGAGGTCCCGACCCAACAGGAATTCCACTCTGGGCCTGATTCTACTCACTACGCCAAGGTGGTGAGGTAGTGTGCCCCAAGGTGTCGTGACCTGGAGCTCGACTGTGGGAATGGTTTTGGTGTGGCCCTCTACCCATTTCATCTCCCAATGTGTTTGTTCATCAACAGTGGCACTGGCTGGCACTTGGGGCCTGTCAATCAGGCTAACATCTGCTGCAGTGTCTACCATAAAAGGTAGGGTCACTGGCAGGCTACAGCCATCAAGTGGTGCCACCGAGATGAACTGGGTATCCAGCCTCTCGGGTGAGGTATTCTGCGGTCCGACCACAGAGAACGAGGTGCTTATTAAGCTGACGAACTTGGTGGCTGGGACATGATTTGGGCAGGCTGGATGTCCAGCACTATAGTGGCTGGCAGCACCACAGGATCGACAAGGGCCCTTTGTGGGTGCTCAGTTACCTACAGTGACTGTTGTTGGAGAAGATGATGGAGAGGAGTTCTGGTTATTAGTAGGAGGTGGCTTATTTGTGCCTGACTTGTAGTGGCACTCAGATTCGGTGTGCCCCACCTTCTTACATTGGGTGCATGTAGGCTTGATAGGTAGTCCATTCTTTTGGCAAGTCGAGCCTGAGAGGTACCCGGGTGGCACTGTGCACCGTTGAGATGTGCTGTGGAGCTAGTTGTAAGTTTCCCATGAATCGGCGATACGGCAGGCTTCCACACGTGTGGTGGGCTGCTTGTCATCGAGATACACAACAAGGGGCCCAGGCACACATTGGAAAAGATCCTTCAGCATGGTCCGATTGAACAGGCCCTCGAATGTGGTGCACGACAGGGAGTCAAACCGGCGTGTACTGGACTGGGTTTTGTGACAGGCCCATTCGGTCCAGGACCAGCCGACTTCCTTGGCAAGACCTCGAAACCACTGTCTCTATTTCTCCAGGGCTATTTCGTAGGCTTTTGTTACTGGTGGTGTTGTAGTTTTCAAAGAGAGTCTCTGTTTCCTCCAGCCATGCTTCTGGCTCTTCCTCAGTCCACTTGGTGACTAGGGAATTAATGCTTGATATGGGAGTATTTGGTGCAGCAGGTGTGGGGTTGGAGGCTTGTTGGGAAGCTAGAGCTTCAGCATCTTCCTTTCAAGCCGTCTCCAGCTCGAGATCCTTCTCCTTGAGAGCTTACTGCAGGGGCCTTCACAATAAAAAGGAATGGACACGTGACATTCTTACTATCCTGATTCACGTTAATGTAAAAGGCAAATTATGAAATTAAACACTAATACAGTTATTTACAATATTAATGGAAAAGAGATTTAATATTATTTCGCACGAGGGCCAGTAATTCTCTTTGTGACTCTCAGTCCTTCTCTCTAGGACTGACACAGTTGCTTTGTGATAATATCCTAGGGACTTAGGAAATTGTCCGTCCTACCCTATGAGAGATGCGCTAGGCACACACCTTCCCTGTCCCTTGTCACGCAATGGCTAACTAGTTCAAAAATTTAATATCAGGCATTACTCATTGACTGGCAAATAACAAAATAATAAATCTGACTCGGTAACTCACGCAACCTTGACTGGAATGCAGGCCTGCCTAAACTGTATCTTTTTTGTTTATTCGTAAATTGTAAATGCGTTCATTAACTGCACTTTTTCCTACCTACTTTATTTATTCATAACAATAATAATAATATTACTTACCTTGGCCTGTATCCCCCTTTCCTTGGGAGAATATCACAGGGAATTAATATGATCTGACTTTTATCTTTGAATTAATTCATATCTAATTTTCCAAGTTCTTTATATCTCTGTAGGATAGCTAGCATAAGCTAATTAATTAATTACAGAGATCATGGCAGGATATCGCCATTGTTACATGGGTCCTTCAGCTAATTAGTTTAATGATTAAGTAATTGGATTTATATTGCCTTGCTTTACCTAAGACCCATGTAATTCTGTCAGTTAAGGCTAAAATTAACTCTAAAAGACAGATAATGAACAGATCAGGTCGTCACTTAACACTAGTTAACAAAGAGTACAGGTTTATTCATAACCACATCAATGAATTCAGCAAACTTACTGGAACACTAGTTTCAGGAAACAAGTAAAATAAAATAAAATGGATTATTTACAGGAGCTAACAGCAGCTCAGCATTATTAGTCTGACTTAGGACAAACCTCGGTGCTACATAGAATGAATGCAACAGTTTTGTGTGCCTCTCAGATGCTTTATCAGGAATTTACTGCACGGTCGAATTAAGGCTTCTTGGTACTAATGATGCAGATTCTTCTCCAAGAAAGAGGATGTTGCACAGGCCCAAGGAGTACTCAATTCTGGAAAAGACGTATCCAGATAACAATCTTGCATTACAGAAACTCTCACTTGTCATTGCTTAATCACAAGGGATGATTTCTTCAGTTAGGAATAATACTTTTAACACCATGGAGGATAAGTTATGTGACTTCACTAGACAACACTAATTGTACTTAATAGATGACTTCATAAATGGGATATGTGGATATGTTTTACTATGATTTCTTAGTGACTGTTTAAGAGCAGAAAATCTGAACAACAGAAAATGAGAGTTTCAGTCGAAGAGAAAGAGAACTGGCATAAGGACCACGTGTGTGGTCCACCAGAGACCAAACAAAGCGCTCCGTCCTCTTCTGCGAGTCAGCTGACGAGTGGAACAATGGCTCCCAGGAAAACAACTTCTCCCATACAACTTTTATACATATTTCTCTGTAACCATTATTGTCACAGTTCATTTATAATCACCACTACTTGCATTGCTATGCAAGCGCTCTGATTATGTGCTCGTAATGTTCAACTGAATCTTCTGTATCAAATTGTATGTATGTTTCTGTTTGTGAAGATGTCAGATGTCTCTTTGATTTCGCATCAATCACGTCATGCATTACATTCTTTAATGTATCGAGTTTCTCATGTAAATGTTCACATGTAGAATTTTGTGGCCTTTCCACCGATATGTATTTCATCATTGTACGTTTATTTTGTCTCTCAAAATTGCCATTTGTTTGTCTGTCAACAAACACAGATGCCTGAAACCTAATCCCTGTTTCAATCTGTCAGAGTGTCTCACGGCCTAGTAGATAACCAGCAGCTCCTTGTCGAAGGCACTGTAGCGGGTGTCTGCTGGCTAAAACTTGTGGCTGAAGAAGGCCAAGGCTTGGGGGGAGCCGTTTACTAGGTGCTCAAGTACTGCGCTGCAGGCGATGTTGCTGGCATCCGTTGTCAGTCTGAGGGTGGCTGCGGGGTTGTGGTGAGTCAAGGTAGTAGGATTGGCAAGGACTGTCTCTGTGTCTATGAATGCCTGCTGCTGCAGAGCCTCCCAGGTCAGTGTTTTTGGCTTGCCATTCAGGATTGATGTCAGGGGGTACATAGTGTGGGCCACCTCTAGGATGAAACGTTGGTAGTAGTTTATCATCCCGAGAAATTCCTGAAGGGCCTTGATGGTTTGTGGTTTGGGGAAATTTTCTATAGCTTTTACTTTAGAGGGGCATACAGATGATGCTCGTGGGTTCCCATTGAAGTTCAGCTTCCGACATCTTTACTACTCACGCATCAAAACGCGGGAAAATGCACCGTATTGAGTCTGTTAATGGTGCTGATTGTTTGAGTGGTCGAACAAAGTGCCAAAACGTGCCGTTTTTGGGTACGCCGTATTTAGTCCATTAATGGCACGGTTTCCACCATAGGGGGAGCTATCAGAGGCCTAAACTTTGACACCGTAATTAGTCCACTAAAGGCTCTCTGATGGTAGGCTGCGGCCGTTTTTAGTCCATTATTGGCTGGGCCAAAACTGCACTACCAGTCACTCTCGGGGTCACCAGTGTGAGGTTCAAGAAATGTCAGAAGTGAAAGGCTGATCCTTTATTATTCTCAACAGGTGTTTATAATGCGGAAAGCGGACGGAAAGGTAGCAGGCGACCTGATGCCCCCCGCTGCGTCCATACAGAAATTGTGTTTGTTAACAGGCATAAGAAGACATATAATGCATTACAGAACATGTAAAAGGCAGATATAGATATCGGCGGAAAGGCTGTACAATGATGCATACAATGAGATACGTAAAGAAAGACTCTGAAATAATAACAAGTAACATATATGACGGGATTAACGCACATATCGCTCCATCATTACAAGACTGTCGGTTTTGAGTTACAAGCTCATAAGATCACCCAAGAATAAAGTCATAAGTCTAAGTGCAGCCAAGAGATGGTGCTGGAAGATTTTAAGTCTAAATCAAAATCTCGGGAGAAAACAGTGTTTGTCATGTTACAATGGAGTTATAGAGGAAGCAGCAGACTGTTGTAAGCAGGTTTTACGCTCTTTTTTCAGTTAAAGTGAAAGTTCACTAGTGGAACCCTATTTATCTAATTATGATAGTAAGTTTTGTTGCTTTGGGTAAAATTGTTAAAGTTATAGGACTTGAAACTTTAAAACGCTTCTCCTGAAGAATCAAGATTTTGGAGTTATGACAGTCCGATATGAGGAAAGACTGGAGACATTTTATACATCGGGAGCAATTGTCATTTCAGACTCACTGCTAGGTTAGCTAGTGCAGTGATCAGTTGCATGAGGTTCCTTGGTCCCTTGGACTAACAATTTTCTCCTCGCTTTGAACAAAGGCAGGATGCTTGGACGGCAGCCAGGTCACATCCGGACACTGTGGTGGCTGTGTGGAGAGTCCCGAAGCTGGGGCATCGTCTTGTTGTTTGCTTCAAAACTGCACCTACCCAGGGCTTGACTTGAAATGACAATTGTCTCACCAGTACACAGAGTAGGGGAAATTGGGTTTTAAGAACAGAATAACTAAGATCTAGCCTAGCAAAACTGTATCCATCTGTGCCCCTCTAAGCTAACGTCTCGGCAGTTTGGCGAATGGACTTTGAAAACTCTGCTACCCACTTGCTTTTTCTCATGCGAGGAATCCATTTTCTTCCTAGCTTTAAATAGAGAATTAATTCTACTCTACTAAGGAGCAAGAAGAGAGGTCGAACAGTGAATATTTATATATATATATATATATATATATATATATATATATATGTGTGTGTGTGTGTGTGTGTGTGTATGTATGTATGTATGTATGTATGTATGTATGTATGTATGTATGTATGTATATATATATATGTGTGTGTTATAGGGAACAGATCAACACTTTTTTGAAGTGTATAATGATCTTAGTGATCTAACTTATAAAAAGACGAAAAAGGTTGACCCTAAAAAACTTATATATATGTATAAAAGGGCTCTCTCTCCTCTCTCTTCTATATGTGCTCATCCATGCATCTATTCTCACAATAATTAAATGGACTATTTAAAGAAACACAATCGTTCCTACAAAAATAGGTTTATTATTCAAATAACCCAACAAGAAATGAATAAAACAAAGCAAAGATTAAAATGCATAATAAATGAATTATCGAGTCAGATAACTAAACTCTAAACTGCAAAGCACTTCTGATTAAAGAAGTCTCATTATGGCTAATAGCCTGAAAATACCCAAAATCTCACATACTCCCAAATCAATATAAAAAGTTAAAAAAACAGTCTACCACATAAAGAGACTGACCAACATTGCGTGTCCTTTTTATCAAAACCCAAAGTCCACAGACATCTTATCATTTTCAAAGCCTGGAACGAGATAAAATGACTGGACAACTGCAGTTCATCACGTTAATGAACGATCAGGACTTTTAAGATTTTGGCATAATATAACGCACATACTGAGGAATCAAACTATTTTGAATAAAATTTTGCAATGATGATTCCATCAGTTTGTGAAAATATCACTATAAACGTTATAACATTGTAGCCATAAAAACAAAATGACATGTAGGTATGTATGTATGTATATATATATGTATATATATATATATTATATATAATATACTTATCAAACCTATTAATATATATATCCATTAAAATATATATATATATATATATATATAATCCAAGACATATATATAAACACACACAAATGGACTATATATATACAGTATAACAGTATTACCAATAGAAACCTCAGCTTATCTAATTATAAATTAATTTCCTTACCAACATTTCAGGAATACAATTTCCATCATCATGGCTCAAAAGAGATAAAATTAAAATCCCCACATCAGGAGTAGGACTAAAATGGAATATAATCGTACAGTATTTTGTAAAAATGCAATGATGATTGTGTTTGTATATCAGTAAGCTTAAAATTTATAGGAAAAACAAAATGACAAGTAATGAAACATGAAATTAACATTAAAGAACGAACTTATCAAACCTATTAACACTGTATCCATTAAAAAAATTTAATATTAGGCTAATCCAAGACAAGAAAAACCACAAATGGACTGTAAGGAAATTTACATACGTCATTCACAAACACAGAAGAAAAAGTGTGTATAACTTTAAGCCTAAAATGTGCAAAATTAATTTATATATTTACAAAAAGTAAAAGCAAAAATGAATGGCACAGAAGCTTGTATGTAAAGGAAAGACCAAATTTTATGACGATAGGGAAAACAAACCCCCCAAAAAATATGAAAAAAAAAATGTTTAAAACATATCTTATTAAAATGCATATAAATATGAAAAATAAATCTTTTGAGACACATTTATTTTCTTTATAGGTGGCCGCCAAACATGGAAAGGAGCACTATAAAAAGAAATATATATATTTTTTTTTCATTTCTTTTAGCATTTTTTCCATGTTTGGCGCCCAAGCTTTGATTTTTTTAGACGTGATGAAATGTAAGAAAACCCCTGGTGTGTCTCAAAAGATTTATTTTCCATTTTTAGTGCATTTTAAAAAGCATGTTTAAATAATTTTTTTATATTCTTTTATTTTATACTTTTTAGTTTTGGCAGAAACTGTAACCGATTTATGATTGTAGCTAACGAAATTGATATCCCGTCGAGCCAAAGAAGGTTTGAAAAATCCTATGAGTTATTGACAGAGTCAAAGAAGTTGTGAAAAATCCGAAGATAGTGGGAGAGGTCACAGTAGGGTCTCTAGAGGTCACTGCCGACCTACTGATATTGTTACGAGGACTGAGTAACCATGCAAAATTTCAAGTCCATCGGACGAAGGGAACAGGTCGAAATTTGAGTTACAGGACTTGACGACAGACAGACAGACAAACGCAAAAGTCAAGTTAAATAAAAGCATGTAATAAAAAGAGAGGAAGTGTGAAACTGGGGAATGGCCTGATCCACGGTGGCTAATGATACAGGTATACCTTAGTTTAACCCGACCACTGAGCTGATTAACAGCTCTCCCAGGGCTGGCCCGAAGGATTAGACTTTTTTACGTGGCTAAGAACCAGTTGGTTAAGCATTTGTATTGTTGTTGAGAGTCGATGATAACTGTTTAATTAAGAGACTCGAGAATGGGCAAATGCAGGAAGACGCAAACACACTATTCAGTACTGATGTTTCAAGATTTTATCTCGAGCAACAGACAACCGGTCATCACCATTCTCCTAAGTCTCTCTTCATAAAACAATTACCACCGACCCTCAACAACAATTTAAGTGCCGTGCCATCAGACACCACGTAACAGGCCATTCCCCAATTTCACACTTCCTCTCTTTTCTCTGTGTTTGCTCTCCTTATTGTCATGACATTTAGTCATTCCTTTACATGCAAGCTTCTGTGCCATTCATTTTTGCATTTACTAATTTGTGAATATATAAATTAATTTTGCACATTTTAGGTTTTAAAGTTATACACATTTTTTTTTTTTTGTCTTTGTGAATGACGTCTGATAATCTCCTTGAAGTCAGTCTGTGGTTTTTCTTGTCTTTGATTATTATTCATTTCTTTCCCTAATAGCTACAGTGGTAATAATCATGATAAGTTTGTTCTGTAATGCAAATTTCATGTTGCATTACTTGTTATTTTGCTTTTACTTTAAATGTTAAACTTATTGATGTACACATAAACATGCACACACACACATTTTATATATATATAATATATATATGCATATATATATTTATATATATATATATATATATATATATATAGATATATATATATTATATATATATTTATATATGTGTGTGTGTGTTTGTGCGTGTGTGTGTGTGTGTGTGAGAGAGAGAGAGAGAGAGAGAGAGACAGAGACAGACAGACAGACAGACAGACAAAGAGATAATGTCCCAGTAATTACACGCATAGCATTTTTATACTTTCAAGTATTTAGCCACAAGCAATCCATCAACATCAAATTCTGTGTCAGAAACGACATTCCTCCGACATCCATAGATATTCTTTAAAACATAAAGTATTTTGTCTGTCTGCTAGAGTCACTTACGAGTCTGTCTGTAGTTAAGTAAGTGTCGTCTTCACTCCTGTTGAATATTTATAAGACCGAAGTAATAAGAGAATCCGGAAAGTCATGGTGGAAGAGTTTATGTACGTAAATGAAATGGAGTGCATAAAGAAATTGAAAACTCCGCTTTTTTGTAAGTGTAACTGTTAAATGCACATGGAAGGGCGTGGAATCTATGAGGTGAGTTGTCTCCATCGTATATGTGGAGTCAGGAGATTCAGAAGAATGATAAATGAGTAAGTTTGCCCAAGGCTTAGTTGAAGAAAGGGTGTTAAGGAGACCTATTCTCATAGAGTAGTGGTTCCCAAGCCTTTTTCAGCCATGACCCACCTAATCACCTCTAAAATTCTGATGGCCCCTGTGGTGATATATACTGTAATTCTTGTATTCACGTGGAGGAAGCCTAAAGAGCCATTAACTTGATCTAAACATTCTCGAATTTTCCCCCTTAAAAATCAAAATAACCCCCTGGTGGAGTGTACATCCCACGTTGGGAACCACTGTCATAGAGAGAGAGAATAGAAGTGGATTTGGTGAAGAAGCGGTTACATAATTCACAAGATTAGAGAATAAGTAAATGGAGAGTTCAAGATGCTTGGTTAATTTCTGGTGTGTGTTAAAATGAAAAGGTGTCAGTACTTCTTTGCTCAAGCATATCCCACTCTTCAGAATTCATTCTTTTTTCCTTTTTGCTGATTTCCGTAACAGAGAGAGAGAGTTTCAAAACTTGTGTCAAATTTTATTGTTGATAATTAATAGTCAACTTTAGGCCGTAGGTTTTAATTAATGTGAAAACAGCAAAAGAACTCGGTTATATTCGAGTATAAATCATACTCGTCACCATCTACAAGTTCCCTAATGCTTATCTAAAACCGTCGTTGTAATTATCAATTCCAGTGGATACATGTCGACTAAGGTACAAATTTACCTGGTTACGAGTCCTCAAGGGTAGAAGTCAACCTGGGTACGAGTAATCCTTTCGTCTACCTTATATTTTTTGGTTGTATGGAAGTTCACATATGCTTTAAAATATGTATGATACCTGCTGAAGACTTGATATTGCTTATCAAGAATTTATGAGTATCTTCGTAAGGGCCTATATGTCTTGGTTAAAATAATCATTGTTAATTTTGACTTCACCGTTCACTGAAACATCCATTTCCTCATATGGGACAAACTCGGTGACTTTAAGCAAAGATACTGCAAAACTAACAGACTCAGAATATAAGGAAGTTTCATAGTGATGTCAAGAGAGGTCCGGGGAAAACGCCAGATCACTCCTGTAGTCACTCGAATACATGTTTAACTGAAATTTTGTCAGAACTTCATTATCAGGCAACAGATCAGTCCAGTCTTCCTGGTGATTCAGATCCGTACCCGGCTTAGGGAAACGTTTTCACTGTGGTAATTTTGACTCCAAAGATTGAAAGTTTTTATTCGTGAACTTATTTATCTGTTGATTGCGAGTGTGTATTTTGGTTCTTAGATATTGTTGGAAGTGCCATATAGTACGGATTCAAATGATTCTTAGAAGCAAGCTGTAGAATTAAATCAATCAATTCCCGTTGGTGGCCTAACATTCACTGGTTTAATCAATCGTCTCTCACAAGGAAGCAATGAACATTGTTGCTTCGAGGCCAAATAGGTCTTTCATTTTCATAAGTCATTATTTCATTAAATATTCAAGATAGTTTTGAAAATTAATCTGGTAATGATAATATGGTTGTTGTTGTAGTTTTAACTGTAAAACTGATTTAATGGGGTAGTGGTCCATTTTATCAACAGTATTCGTGGGATTAAACAAAAACTTCTTTCAGTTTTCTTCTGAATATGGAAAGAGAAACCCATAAGATTCTTGTGTATAACTTGTTTACTTGTACATATTTACATGTTACTTTTAAACTCGAGTACTTTCAGGTCCTAGCTGTGACCCTTTTTCAAGAGATGAGGTAGTCAGGCTGGTTCAAGGCCCAGCAATCTTCTGGAACTTCTCTCTGTGCTGTCATTTATATGGTGGCTGTCCTGGTTTCCATTCTCTTGAGAGTTGTTAATCTCCTCATTGCGGTCTGATATCCTGATCTGATGGTTAGTGGTATTAACCCTTGTGGTATGTGAGTAGTCACCATCGGTCTGTTGGGCAGGAGACCTAACCTCCAGATCAGAAGGGTCGATCTTAGCTTCTGTAAATATTTACAAGTAAACGAGTTATACACAGGAACCTTGTGGGTTTCTCTTTCCACATTCGTGGGATTATCATTAAGATGACGACAAGTGATTTGCGTCAAGTAACCTTGAGAGTCTGCCATTTACTTGAGTGTTTAACTAAAACTTCGGCTTTATTTTGAATTTTAGGCTCTTGTCATAGCACTCTCATTTACTAATGGCAAAGGCTGGGATCATGTGGATGCGTGAGTTGTCATTATTATGACTCTCCCGTCACGTCATGTATGTAGTTCACGTTCATGTTAATGCGGTAGTCTCTCTCTCTCTCTCTCTCTCTCTCTCTCTCTCTCTCTCTCTCTCTCTCTTACATGCATGCATGCATACATGTAAGTATATTGTGTGTATATATATACGTATATACATACACATACGTATGTATATATATGTATATATATACATACATATATATATATGTGTGTATATATTTATTTATATATATATATATATATATATATATATATATATATATATATATATATATATATATATATATCGATTCTGCCTTTTTCAGTCAAGAGTTGCTGCAAGATTCTGTCCATTCATCTGCTTGCTTCACAAACTGTCTTTTTTTCTCTCACTATTTCTATCTCTTTCACACACACACACACACACACACACACACACACACACACACATATATATATATATATATATGTATGTATATTTGTATATTTGTGCGCGAAAGAGATAGAAATAGTGAGAGAAAAAGAGACAGTTTGTGAGACAACCAGATAAATGGCCGGAATCTTGACTGGAAAAGCCAGATTCGATACCAAGGAAATCGAACTAAACTTTGTAAACATGATATCGAATAGGAAAGAGGTGAGGGAGGAAATTTAAATATACTAATTAACCTTAGATATATAAAAAAGAAATTATATAAATTTTAGATAGGGGGGGATTAAACTCGGAAAGGTGGTTGACCGAGTTACAGATTCCACTGGTTGCAAACATGTTTGATGAACTTGCAGGCAATCGGTGTATTCCTCACGACAGCTCACATCGTTGATGGTAATTCTTTCCTTCCTCTCACTCACTACACTGACTCACACATCGCCACGCCAGAGGTTTGCTGCCTCTTTCAAATACACATCACCACCGCTTACAAAGTTGGAAGGGAGTTATATATACCCTTACTATTTATCTGTCTTGTACTTCACAGGATATTTGAGAATGTTAGTCATAAATTTCAGTTCAGTTTTATTAAGAAAGACCTGGGGATTTTGAAGTAGATTCGACTGTGAATGCGATCGAGGATCCAGAATGTTTTTTTTTTTGGAAATGGGAAATGCCAAGATTTTCAATAGCATTTTGCAGTGCATGTAATTGATCAAAAACAGTGATACAGTTTGAGGTTGGTCTTGATTTGGATGAGTGTGCGGACCCAAATACAAGTTTTTCATTGGATTTCAATTAAGTTTTTTTAGAGGAGGTGGGCTATATGCCATGGAAGAATTGGATTTTGCGATAATAGGGTAGATCACTTGGCAAAGAACAGTGAATTTACGTGCTTAGAAAGATTTATTTTCTTTATAAGGTTTGGTTCTAAACCCATCTTGGTTCTGGGCTTGGGACCTTCCCAAGGAGGTGACGCTCCTTCTTGCTAATCCCAAATAGGAAGAGTAACTTCCCAAGCCTTGACAGTAGTTACTTTCTTGAATCAGGGAAGACTCGAACTGGTGCCCTCTTGTACTAAACTTGCCTCTGCTATCTACATAACCCAGTAGAATTATCAGTGTTGTTGTTGATATCGTTCGTATAATTATTATTGTTGCTGTTGTTACCGATATTGTAGCTGTTGATGCATACTTCTTACTGATACCATCAGGACTTTTTTTGTTAATATCTGTATTGATATTATTTGTGAGTAGCAACAGAAACCATTGTGCATCTTCAAACGACATTTTCTTCTCATTCTTTCTGTAATACTTATTTGGCAATCGATATAAAATGCTGTCAATACTGATATGACATTTCAGTCAACCCAAAAGATACAAAAATATCAGAAAGAAAAATTTGATATAAAAAGGAATTTAAGTGGGTCGCTGCATTCAAAGGCTATGCTTGGAAAAATTGCCCAATACTTTCTTCGGTGAGTCATCGATCGTTTGTAAGCCCTCGCTTCTGTGACCTTCTTTTCTCACTCTTCCTCTTCCTCCCCCTTCTCATTCCTTCCTGACATACCAAGGCAACAAAAATACTACAAAAGGAATTACTTAAGAGCTTTTCGTGGCTTAAATATATATATTTTTTCGGTCTACAATGAAATATATCGAAAGTTCCTTTCGGCTTAAACAAGTCGAGGAACCATGACACGCACACAAACAAGCTCACACACGCACACACACACATTCTTCACATTTCACACACATGCACAGTCTGCCTGGTAAACAACTGTAGAGGTTGGCACTTTTTCTAATAAATTGTGTTAGTAACTCTTAATTTCAAGCATATGGATATTTCATTATATTTATATTTCCTATTAAAGTGCCCCTCATCAGCACAGAAAAAAACTTAGACGAGAAGAGACCGAGATCGCAGCAACCAGACACCTGGTCATTCGCTTTACAGTGGTTGAACACTGGAATCGTCCAAAAAAAACAAAAAAAAAAAAAATTAACGAAATCAACGTCGATGAGCTTCACCGGTGATGAAGAATCTGCCTTGGCAGTGAATGCTGATTAAAGCATTTTTGAAAATCAAGAGACAGCAAGCACTTAAATTTTTTATAAGTTTATAATGGGATTGATGATGTAACTGGTTGACTCTTCAATTTTAGATTTCCACATGTGTACCGGTCATGAATACTGCAGCAATATCCTCCCAATTAGCTCTTCAATAACTATGGGAATTAAAAGGAACTCCGGCGCGAACAGCATTAGTTCACAGTTTAGCTCCAGAACTACTTGACTGACAAAAGATAACAGTCAACAGAATTTTGGACTGCCGATGGCATTTACATGATAATGCTCCAAGTTCGTAGGAAGGGATGATCTCTATGAGTCCACTGAGAGGTCACCAGTCTTTGGTGCCCTTCAGAATCCATACTAATGAACAGGAATTAGAGTTAAAGTTAAGTATACCTTAGTTTAACCAGACCACTGAGCTGATTAACAGCTCTCCTAGTGCTGGCCCGAAGGATTAGATTTATTTTACGTGGCTAAGAACCAGTTGGTTACCTAGCAACGGGACCTACAGCTTATTGTGGAATCCGAACCACATTATACCGAGATATGAATTTCTATCACCAGAAATAAATTCCTCTAATTCTTCATTGGCCGGTTGGAGAATCGAACGCGGGCCTAGCAGAGTGCTAGCCGAGTATGATATCAACCCATCCAGTGAGGAACTAGGAATTAGAATGTGCGATAGTGTTTTAGCTAAACACTGAGTAGGTTTCAAAGAAGTTAGCTGTGTATTTTAGAAAATATGTGATGACTAGGGTATTCACCCTTTCTGTAAATAGCTTTATATCCACAGTCATGTAAAAAATAATATACAAAAATAAGTTCTTTAGCAAATTCCTTCAAAAACTAAAATAGGAATTCCATCATCTTATTAATCACTTATCTTCATAAAAAAATTGAATAAGTTATGTGACCATGCACTGAAATGACAGGGAAAAACGACGTTGATAAGATACTGATAACATTGTCGCCGGTGATGGAATCTTATAGAATGATCCAGAGGTAAGCACAGATCATAAGAGGGTGATTCAAACAAGAAATTACCCCAGTACCGTCATACGGAAAGACGAAATATAAAACTTTCACATTCTCTACTCAAATCAAATTTTCATCAACGCAGAGGATAGATATGCTGCCATGTCATCAAATATGAGGGTAGTAAAAGTAAAAATGGGCCAAGTTTAAAATGTTACCATTATTCACAGCATATGCATATTTACCAGATGGTACCTATACTCTGGTTGTCATACCCTGGAATATAATCAGAAAACTAGTCTCATTTTAACACAATAATTATAATCTTGTTCGGAGATATGATTTGTTTCATTTACATCTGAATCGTGTAGTAAAAGTGGAGAGGTAGTAATTTATTTCATTAACAGTAGAGCAACTAAATGTAATTTTTCAAGGGAATTATGCAAATTGAGTTACAAGCACATACTGGCCATGGCCTGATAGGCCATTTGAAAGTCAAAGATGGCAGCTGTTTTTTATGATATTCGCCAGATGGATCTTCAAGAGCTTATGTTTCTTTTTTAGAAATGGATGTAGTTGCTCAATCTTGAAGATGTTAGTGACTATATGGTTGTTTTTAAGAATGCTGAGATGATTTTTTATAGTTTTAGGTCTATTGTAACATTTTGTAACCATAAAATGATTTTAATAGAGAATATACTAAAAATTTTCATCATTATTAGCATTATTTATTGTTATTTCTCCTGACAGTAAAGCTTTGTGCATTTACTGCAATGCACTGAGCAGGAAAGTCCAGTACAGAAACTTTTTCATCTCTAGTTGCAGAGTTCCTTAAAGGAACCTTTGATCAGATCTTGACAGCATGTTGCAATCAGGTAAAAAGTTTTTCAAAGTATCTGTCACGCCTCTTGCTTGTGCTTCATTCCCAGTTGACAGGACTGTTACATGTTGGTTTCTAGCCTGAGGGCTAGAACGGAGTGATATGGTCTCTGTGTTAAAAATTCTACCTCACCTACGCTAGTGGCCACACAGGATCTGTTTTACAAGAGGACAACAAATCTTTCCAGCTTTTGTAGGTCAGCATCTGACTGAATTTGGTAGATGTTCAGAAACATCACCACAGTCGTCAGACGTGATAATTCTCCCTTCACAAAATCGATTCCTCTTCTGGGCTGTATAGTGAGCTTGACTTGTGATGCAGACTTCATCAACCACATCTGTTCTCCAAATGAGTGGCTCACCCTCCTCACCTGCCTCCTCAGAGCTTGAGGGATGGAAGATGGACTTCCATTTTTCCTTCCAGGAATGAGACTGTTATGGTCTTCGGAGTTATTCCCCATTTCTATCCCTCCCTCTTCTATACTTCCTTCATCACTCTTTCTGTAGGTTAGGCATTAAGTTAGCAGTTCCAACATGTATGAATAGAAAATAAAGTTAACTGTTTCTGCTAATTACCATGAACGCTCATTTAGAATATTGGTAAACATTTTATTTGTGTATACGTTTTCAAAAAGACTAATAAAGCATCCCAGCTTATAAGTACAGTATCGCTTGTCTTTAATACGAGTTACGGTAGTTACAAGACATATATTTACCGCTTTTGTTTCGTCAAACCCTCGTCTTCAGCATCGTGGTCATTATGACTATTTGAGCTTTCTTTCTGATTTGCATTGGTCTTATATTTATGCATTGATAAATTGCATTGAGATAACAACGTATTGTGAAGACAATTCGAAAGTTCATTAAAAATTCGAAAGTTCATCAAAAACAGATTAGGGAAAAATATTGTCATTTAGCAAGGAACGGATGCCACCAGCGAAGGCTAGATCGCTAAAGCAGGAAGTGTTGTTCACACTTCCACAACTAAATTAGTGTGAACAACAGTGATAAAGAATCCTGCTAATCCCTCAGGTATGTATTTAACTCTGACAGTCCTCGGGCAGTTAAGAAGGAAGCTAGGAGATAATCTTTTGTGTAGCGAAAATTTTATAAGAAATTAACCTGTTTGCGTGTATGGTTGTATATATATATATATATATATATATATATATATATATATATATATATATATATATATATATATATATATTTATATATATATGTATATGTATATATATCTAATCGTGAAGTGTTTGTTGTCACTTGTGAAGAGAAGCTTTAAAGTCCAGATGAAGAGTGTCCTCTTGTGTACTTCACACGCCTCTTTGGTCTTCCTGACACAGTGAGAGGTGTCCCCTCCCTGACCAGCTGGTCCGCTGGTATAGTGGTTAACGTCGTGCATGCTACTCAGATGTCGCGGGTTCGCGTCTCCCCCAGGTGATGAAAAATGACTGGCTCTGTATCACGATCAGTTACTGCTGCAGTGTGGGGTCTGTGGTGGGAGGTTGAAACCAACATTCTTTGGAAGCTTGAAATTCAAGTCAACGGTCCTTGTGTGCTTGTTCCAAGTGGATAGGTTTCATCTACTGAAATAATAATAATAATAATAATAATAATAATAATAATAATAATAATAATAATAATATGGTTCACTTAGGATTCAAAGAGTGATACAACCTGTAAACAGCCACTCTCATTGAACCTATATATTGAACATTTTATATATATATATATATATATATATATATATATATATATATATATATATATATATATATATATATATATATATATATAATTTTATATAATTTATGCATTGATTCTCTTCTGTACCTCAGCCAAGTATATTCGGATCCTTGATACTTGATACAAAGTTTGGGACTAAAAATGCCGTGTCCAAAGCTATTTGGTGATTTCAAACAATAGCACACATTAATGAGAATGCTAATGAATTATTTTCCCGACATTTTGCAGGAAGAAGAGTGATCATTGTATGTATGTATGTAATCTCCAGTGTAGAGCGAAGCACTAGGCTTCTGTAAAATTCCACAAATCTTCACTCTTCTTAAACCACCGTCTCATATTTTTCACTTAAGTAGGCCTCGGCATTCAAACTCTGATGCCCAGAGGAGTCTCGATAACACTATTATCAAGTATTATTCTCATTAAATATATGTAATATACATATATATGTGTGTGTGTGTGTGTGTGCGCGCGCGAAACTTTAAGCAACAGCGAATGCATATCAAACTACATATTAAACGGAATCTGATAGCGTTGTATTTCTGTAGTTAATGTTATCACTGGTGCAGACGCATGCGTTACCTAGTAACGCATCAGTTCTATTTTCTATTTAAAGAAATCTAGAGTTAGTGTCATACGATATCGTTCTTCCTATCAGGACGACAGCAGCTCATTTGATAGTGATATATCTGTGAGATACCAGTAAGAGAACAGTAGTTATCTGTCCAGAGATAAAGAGCTCCTCTCAACATCATCCTGATCTCATTTCACCACATAACCGCTGCTCTCATTTCTGACCTCAAAACACTCGTTGTCAGATTCACAGAGGCAGACGCGGCTGACTTTAGTTCGCCTTGTAGATCATTCATCTCCTGAGATTTGTATTGCATTCGCTGTACTCCTAATGATCCGTGCGTCACTGGCACTCTGGAACGAATGCTTATTTGTAATCCAATTCGGATTTAGTGATTTGTTTTCTAACAGTATTATTATCATTAATTAAAATTCAATATGATTAAAAATTCACAGGGAATAAGATTACTTTGTGCAAGCTACCATTAGGCTTATACAATTTAAAATATGACCGGAGTGCAGTTAAGGGATAGAAATTGCGCTAAACAAAATAAGTAATATACATATAAAATACACACTCACACACACATATATATATATATATATATATATATATATATATATATATATATATATATATATATATATATATATATATATATATATATATATATATATATATATATATATATATGAATATTTAAATAAATAGGTATATATGTTCAGTCACTCAAAAATGTTTTGCAACATGTTCCAGAAGTTTTCGTTCACCTAACAGTAATTTGTTCTTTTGATATTTACAAGGAAATGTAATCTTATTCGATTTTGGTTATTAATCATACGGTTAACAATATAAAAAAGAATGGTGAGTGAAAAATTCAAATTATGCAAAATGACAAAACATTTTGAAAAATTTCACTTCAGATGATTGGGCAAAAGAGTCAATGAAGAAACTATATTTCGAATCCAGATAAAAGCTTATTGACTAATAAGATAATATAGAATAATCATCAATGAAATTATATATAAATAAAGAAAGAAAGAATTCAACCATTATCGTTGTCAAAAACAAAAAAGAAAAAATCTCATAACGTCGTATGTTATCGTATGACTCCACATTCGGGCAGGAAAGTTAAACTGAACTGTATCGTCACTTGCACCGATAAGATGGGCAACAAACTCAGCCGCACCACAATCATTAGCTTGCATAAGACTAATGTTTCTATCGTAGATATTGCTCAGCAGCTTAGCGTAAATAAAACAACCATGTATAGAGGGATACAAGAACAGAGAGAACGAGGAAATAGGATAAATTCATTGTAAAAAGTGGAGGATGACCCCATTGTTGCACTGCTATTAAGGATCATCATCGGATGATCACTGAAGGAGGCATCAAGGAGCTCCACCTAACTCCACCAGGGTTGCTATAAAGAGAGAACATTACGCTCTCCCTTCAAGTTGCTGCTCAAACCATTCGTAACAGGCTACATGAGACCAAGATATTATTTCATCATATTCCTGCCAAGAAAAACTTCATAGAGGTTAGGGTTTGCGTTATAATATAATCCAGTGGCCAATGATTTCTATAAGTCATCTTTTTGCGATCAGGAGGAGACATTCTCCACTGATGAGCATGGTAGTCTTCTTTACTGCTGGCATTTAGCATTAACTATTTTATGTTGAACTTCTTGCTAATTTTAATTCTTTAGAAACTTGGATAATAAGAAATATAAAAATAGTCGTTATATATTCAGTTAACTTCATAAGAGGCATCAAATTGATAGGCCTAAGTAGCAATGAAAGAAATGAGAAATTACACATGATAACGGCATTATAGTTATATATATATATATATATATATATATATATATATATATATATATATATATATATATATATATATATATATATATTATATTCTATGTATTACAAAAATAGACGTGAAATCTGTTAGTCTAGTTCAGTATATTTTATATTAAGTTTCACTAGTTCACGATATACATAGGATTAGTCATTAAAAAATTTGGTTAATAATAATGTGCAAGCAAATTTTTACAAAAGTCGTATTAGTTGATGTTAATAAGACTAACAGTTCAACTTGTAACAGTCGTAGGCCTATGTCTAACAAAGTTCACACATATGAATGAGATAAAACAACGATAGTGATGGCAGTTGGAGATGAAAATATTAAAACAAGAACAGCGATGACCTCTGAAGTATTATAGTAACATCCTTTAATTAAGTAAGGTATGACAACAGAAAGCAGTATCAGAAAAAGCCGTGTTTAAGGGAAACTGCAGGTAATTTCTCGGACCCACCACTATAGTGTCCAGTTGTTTCATGCGCTTACAACTGAGTTGCCAAATAGCGCCATATGTCGTTATGATAAGCTGTTGTCCGAAAAGTTTTGAAGTATGTTGCAAAACATTTTTGAGTGATTGTACATCATATTTATGTATGTATATATATAATGTATGTGTTTGTTTATATATATGTGTATATAATATTCATATATATATATATATATATGTATGTGTGTGTATAATATATATATATATATATATATATATATATATATATATATATATATATATATATATATATGTATATATATATATATATATATATATATATATATATATATATATATATATATATATATATATATATATATATATATATATATGGAGCCAGTTAGCTGTAAAGAAGTATTTGAAACGTTCTTAAAAGAATACCAATAGGAACAATATCTTTAATGAAAGCTAAACATTCTGAACAGTCATTCCCTTGTCAGCACATTGCTTCATTATAAATTATTTGCATTTCAAATTATCATGAATTTGAACAGAACTAACTTCATTAATAAATCACACCCGCCCACCTCCATTTTTTTTTTTTTTTTTTTTTTTGCCTTTCCGATATCGTTCTCTTAATGAAAGCAAATATTAGCTCTGCAATCATTTATGTATTACGAGACCCATTAGTGCTTCATTTCGATGAGCTAAAAGGGAGGATCAGAATTAGAGGGCAAACACAGGACGTCTACGAAGCGATCGCCTAAAAGCCTGTGGTCACGAACTGCTCGATAGCCTGCATTACGAAATGCGGAACTAAGAGAAAACAGGACGTCATCAGATTCATTACTATTCTAACCAGAATCAATGAGCTCCGTTGGCCCTGGTTGTTGCTGGCAAATTGCGTGATGAGAACAAAGATCGAGACCCCCTATGGGTCAGAACCGGTTTCGACACAAAACGTTGGATGAACCAAGACTTCGCATTCAGTTTACTCCAACTATGCAAAATGTTACGGCAAACATGCTTGATAATGAATTACATTACCTCATTGATTAGTGAACACTAACGTGTTATTTCACATCCTGAAGATTCTGAAATAAGAAAAAACGAAAGCTTGAAATGTTGGGTACTGAGAACAGTAGGCTACTATTTAGATGTGCTTAAGCAGACGACTCGGCATTTGCAAGCGTCCCTAATGTCTAATGCAAACCCTTTTACGTTTACATATATATAATATATATATATATACACATACATACATATGTATATATACCTATATATCTATACAGATTCACATACATAATTATTAATATTATTCTCATTATCAACCCCTGTCCTTTAATAGAGGGTTGTCCCCAAGAAGAGAAAGTGCAACGATCACTGCCTAATTCACATTTAAACTACCGATTCGTGGATGAAACCACTGTGTAAAAATCCTATACAGCATTAGCTTCTTCATATAGTTGTAGTCGGCTGCATTTATGAAAAAAAAGCACCTTAGCTCAAAAAAAACAGCTACAAAACGTTTCTCAACTGTTTATTGTAGTATCAGGTGTGCTTAATAACATATCAAAAGTCTACCACAATCTGACCGTGCAAAAGGTCTGATTTCAAAGATGGCGTCTATAATAGACCGTAAATCCTTAAAATGCCCGTCACTCTTCATTATTCAAACTAGATAAGTAATGCTGGTGCCTAACACATTATTTTGGGAATCTGGAAGCCCAGTTAGCATATCTACATTATAATGAAGTGATTATATACTCACAAAATCCGAGATTTTCATAGTATGGCCACCATACTATGAAAATCTCCATTATTCATTCTGATTTATTATATACAAGTAAATTTAGAGTCTAAATTTGGGAATCCAAAGAGCATGTCTGAATTACAGTACATTGAAGTAGGTCTAATTACATATATACGAAATTTAACATGGAGGATCAATATGGCTGCCAAACAAAAACAATTACTTATTTTAACTCATTTTACACAGGTAAATTTACTGTCTAAATCCCTGTTTTGGGAATCTAGGCAGCCAATAAATTTATTTAAATCGCCATATATTACAATGGTTGTATATTTATAAAATCTAAGATGAAGGACAATATGGCTGCCAGACTACACAAAATCATCATTATTCATTTCAACTCATAATACAGAAGTAAACTCGCTGTCTAAACCCGTGTTTTGGGGATATGGCAATCCAGTCAGCCTATCTGACTTACAGTAAACTGAAGTGATTATATATATAAATACAAAATCAATGATCGAAATAGCTGTCAGTTATGAAGATCCCCATTACTCGTTTCAAGTTTACTTTACTCACATAAATTTGGTGTCTAAATCCCTTTTTGGGAATCTGGAAATCCAATCAGCTTATCTGAATAACAGTACATTGAAGTGATTAGATTTTTCAGCATCTAAGATGGGGGACCAATAAGACCACCAAACTTAGTTTAGTGATTACTGATAAAATGTTATCATAAATCCTATATTATAAATTTCTAAAAAACCATGTTTATAAATATTCATTGTCGCTTTCTTCTTCCTGTAAAGCTTGATTGTGTGGATTCTCACAGTTCTCAACTTGACATGGTCCACAAGCAGGAGGTGTGCATGGTAGTTCATAGCCTTTACAAAAGCAACGCATTTGACAGGCAGTTTTGCAATTGCAGTGGACCATCTGAAATAGGCTTTCTGGTGCAGCAGTTTTCTTGCTCATAATTGGCAAGAGTACTGATTCACTTTCATCTTTGCGTTACAATGTTTTGATAAAAAAAAAAAAATTTTGCCTCTGCCAAGCCATTTGTTACCCCAGAACGCCTCCCACCCACCAAGTCCTCGACAAAATATCATAGCTTTAGAGTGTATTACCAGATCATGGTGTGGACTAGAAACGAAAGTGACATAAATGTAGTGGATTGGGGATGGAAACTGGAGGACAGTCAGTTTGTGCCAATTATAAGCAAGAAAACTGCTGCACCAGAAAGCCTCCTTCAGATGGTCCACTGTAATTGCAAAACTGAATGTCAAATGCGTTGCAGTTGTAAAGGCTATGAACTACCATGCACACCTGCTTGTGCACCATGTCAAGTTGAGAGCTGTGAGAATCCACATAATCAAGCTTTACAAGAAGACGAGAGCGACAATGAATATTTGTAAACATGTTTTTTTTAGAAATTTATAATATAGGATTTGTGATAACACATTACCAGTAATCACTACACTAAGTCTGGTGGCCTTATTGGTCCCCCATCTTAGATGTTGAAAAATCTAATCACTTAAATGTACTGTTATTCAGAGTTGGTTGGATTTCCAGATTCCTAAAAAGGGATGTAGAGTAAAGTAGACTGAAATGAGTAATGGGGATTTTCATAATATGGCAGCTATTTTGCTCCTCCATCATTGATTTTGTATTATAATCACTTCAGTTTACTGTAAGTCAGATATTGCCATATACCCAAAACACGGGTTTAGACAGCAACTTTACTTCTGTAATAGGAGTTGAAATGAATAATGATGATTTTTTATAGTTTGACGGCCATATTGGTCCTCCATCTTAGATTTTATAAATATGCAATCATTGTAATATATGATGATTAAAATAAATTTATTGGACTCCTAGATTCCCAAAACAGGGGTTTAGACAGTAAATTTACCTGTGTAAAATGGGTTAAAATAAGTAACTATTCTTGTTTTTGTTTGTCAGCCATACTGATCCTCCATATTAAATATTAAACTTTAGTATATATGTAATTAGATCTACTTCAATATACTGTAATTCAGACATGCAATTTAGATTCCCAAATCACCCAAACAGGTGTTTAGACACTAAATTACTTGTATAAAATAAATTAGAATGAATAATGGAATCTTCATAGTATGGTGGCCATACTATGAAAATCTTGGATTTTGTGAGTATATATCCACTTCATTATAATGTAGATATGCTAATTGGGCTTCCAGATTCCCAAAATAAGGTGTTAGGCACCAGCATTACTTATCTAGTTTGAATAATGAAGAGTGACGGGCATTTTAAGGATTTACGGGCTATTATAGACGCTGTGAGGTTCAAGAGAAATGTCAGAAGAGAGACTGATTATTTATTATTCTTGACAGGTGTCTATAAAGCAAAAAGCGGGCGGAAAGGTAGCGGGCGACCCGATGCCCCCCCCGCTGCATCCATACAGAATTTGTGTTTTCTGACAAGCAAAAAAATACGTACAATATTCATTACAGGGCATATAAAAGGTAGATATACATATCGGCGGAAACGCCGTACAATGATGCATAGGATGAGGTACATAAAGAATCTAAAATAATGACAGGTAATATACATGACGTGATTAATGTACATATGAAGGGAGAAACACAAGAAAGGAGAGGCGATTTGACGCCCTAACAACGCCATCTTGGATATCAGACCTTTTGCACTGTCAGATTGTGGTAGACATTAAGCACACCTGATACTACAATAACCAGTTGAGAAACCTTTTGTAGCGATTTTTTGGGAGTCAAACCTTACTTTCAGCCGACTGTTGCACAGAAGGCTCACCAGCCCACCTTTTCCACTCCTAAGAATCTACACTTTTCTCATCCTTTCAATATTATTCTTCCTATACCACAAATGTTAAGTGAACATTTCCTCTCTACAATTATCACTTTCCTTTCACAGGAGAGTTGGCTCAGCAATTCTTCATCCATCTAATCTTGGCTTTCATAGACACTCAAAGTATCTCAAAGTATACATCCAATCTTTTCCATGCATCCTGATATTCATGTTGCTCCACCTTCTCTGGGATTCACCACTTTTCTCTTCCGCCATCATCTAAAATCTTTTCTCCCAGACACTTATAAGTCTCTAATGCTTCCATTCTCTCACCGTCCATACTAATCACTGCTCCATCTTCCAAGTCCCTTTCATCATCGTGACTTTACTCTTGCTCATGTTGACTCAACTTTCTTCTCATGGAAACACGTTAAAATTCTTTAACTAATCTTTGCAGTTTCTCTTCACTAACCCTAATCAGTACTGTATCGTCTGCGAACATCAGCCATTCCACATTGCATTCTTAGCCCATCTTCTTATCCCACAACTGAGCACCAACGTTTGCTGTCTTTTTTAGTGTCTTCTGACGTCACGTAAGTTCCTCATTGGATAGGTCGATATCGCACTCTCCTAGCCCCGCGTTCGATTCTCCGACTGGCCAATGAAGAATTAGAGGAATTTATTTCTGATGATGGAAATTCATTTCTCGCTATAATGTGGTTCGGATTCCACAATAAGCTGTAGGTCCCGTTGCTAGGTAACCAATTGATCCTTAGCCACGTAAAATAAGTCTAATCCTTCGGGTCTGCCCTAGGAGAGCTGTTAATCAACTCAGTGGTCTGGCTAAATTAAGGTATACTTAATTTTTTCTGGCGTCACTCCATCCACAGATATTAAACAGCCCATTTTTTTTTATTAAACCCCATTTTTACTTCAGACCAGCCACTCTCACATTACAAACACATACTTTACCTCCATCCTAAAAACTCTTTATCTCTCTCAACTATTTACTCTCTGAGCTTGTATCCACAACATCTTCCACATTGCCTCTCCATCAATTCATTGGTTATCTTTTCTTCATCCACGTCATGCTACGTACAAATTTTTCCTTTTACTTTGAAACTTCTCACATAAGTGTTTCATAAAAACATTTGAGCCAAACACCCTCTTCCCTGTCCAAACCCAAATTGTTCTTTTCCCATCAGACCGTGTCCTATCTGTTTTTACCTTCTTGGTCAGATTTCTGCCATTTACCTTCCCTGGTACACTAAGCAAGTTACGCCCACACACACGCATACACACACACACACACACATATAAGTATATATGTGTGTGTGTGTGTGAGACTTCTTTAGCAGGAATAATAACATGATATAGAGTATATGACCAAGAGGAAATTGAAACAATGGAGTGCAAGATCTTTCGCCTTTACTCTAAGGAATCTTCAGGCAAACTGCGTGCAGTGAAAAATATATTACAACAAAGTCTTGGTTTTACAAGCAACTGATATTATAGGAGTACTGTACATACCATTTAAATGCTTACAACAGCCAGTACAGTTGAGGTACCTCGTCAGACAGATTAGAGGAATTGTCTTGGATTAAGTCAGGTACTAGATTAATCAGAAAGAGGCAAAGGATATTAACAAGAATTACTGCATTTCTTTATAATCTCCCATAAAGCTCCTTCGACCATCTTATCCATATGCAAATCTTGACTTGAATTAATATTTTTTAGTTGTTACGTGTATCAGTGCCGATTCTAACGGATTTCCAGTAACAATTTTGTTACATATTATTATATTACTATGGGAACCATTAGTTCTATGTAACTTTTCGCTTAGGTGTCTAAAAAAGAATATTAGTCTTTTGACCAGTTATAATTGAATATCTAATCTAATATATTCATATTTAATTCCTTACATGTCTGCCCCAAATCAAGTTAATCACGTACCACACGTGAGGTTATGCAAACAATGTTGCTACTCTGGCGATGAGAGTTTCTTAAGAGCAAGTTTTTATAGTGACTTTATTAAAAGGTTACACTTACACTGAATATTTACAATATTGATATATTTATCAGTATATCCTATATTGGTTGATGATTTCTCTATCTCGCTCACAGATGATCACATCAAAATTTTCGAGAACCTTAAATCATTGATCTTGTCACCTCAAAAGGTTTGGCAGATGGTTTTGTTAAAGAAGCGTCCTTTTTCATAACTACACTGCTTTGCAGTGTATACCAAATCATGTCTAACCACTCTACCTTTGGTCTCGTTGTTTGTGCTACTTCTGCAACTTTCCTTATTTCCAGTGATGTTCATCAGAGATATGCCCTTTTTTTTTCTCCCACTTAATCAGAAATTTCTTTGAGTCCATTTATTCATTCGCTAATGATCCTGCTTCTTTTCATTCCATTCCTCATCTGAGGCTCAACCACAATCTAACCTTATCATGACGTAAGCAATTTTTGCAGTTCTAGACGGTAAATCGAACTGGGGCAGAGAAAACGTTTTGTTAGTGGAGCCCTTTCACTGGAATCATACCAAATACCTCATCGTTTCAGTTCCATTATATAGACGGTTGGCTGTTTTTTTCTCTTCGCAGGTCCCGTTCCATTCGCCAGGATTCCTATTTTCAAAGATTCTGTGATGATTCTAGTGTCATCCAATTTAGTTAATACTTCATAACATTCTGTTCTAAAAACCCGTAACTGCTGAATTTCATGAGTAACTGATTCCTTCTTGTTTAAAATATAATAATTCTGTCATTGAAGTTGTTCATTATCCTTATATTACAGGTAATTTTTTCTTTCTTTCTATTCTTACATTTGGAACGTTTTGTCTGTCTCTGTCTCTCCACCAAATGCGATGATTTTTGTTTCAGGCTTCTTCATTAGGGTCTAAATAAGACAACTTTAAATCGTCCCTCCACAATTCTAAAAGATAAACAGTTCCTCTGAACGATTTCATGAAGCATTAGAAGAGGCAAAAGTCATTTCAATGAAAGTTTCTGAGTGTATGCCTGCGTGTGTGTAGTATATTCAATTACTCTTTCCTAGCTCACCGTTTCAGCCCTTCCTGTGAGCTAGTCCCCGAAAAGTCATTGGCAAAGGCGAAAAAGAAAATGCCGACGATAATGGTGAAGAAATACCAGACGTGTGGCTCAGCTCATATGTAATTCCTTACGGAATTTCGGTGCATTGTCTAATTCCTCGGGAATGGGGGCGGGGGCAGGGTTGGGGCGTTGTGGGAGAAGTAACAGATGACAGATTAAGACTGAAAGGACAGCCTCATCAACGGTCGATGATTCTTCCAAGGAAAAGTAATAACCCTTTTCATCAAAGTCAAGCCTTTGAATGCCGAAGTCCACTTTCTTTTTTATTGGAGTTTTCTTACAGAAATATTTTTGTTTATTGGATTGAGGCAAATGTCACATCAGTACACAGAGGTTTTTGTAAACTAACGTAAAAGTTGGAAAATACGCTCTTTGAAGATCTGCAAAGCATTCGTTTACTTTTGGGAAAAAAATCATAATAATTTTGTTACCAATAAAAATTATAAAAATAGAAATAATGATGATAATAATAAAATAATCTAACATTGTGTTCATAATAATGATAACAGCAATACTATAGGTATTGGAAAACCAGCGATAGCTATATTAAAAGTTTATCAGAGGTTAAGAATATAGTATATATTAGCATCATCAGAAGACGTAGAAGAAGCAGGAATACTGACGTAAATACCTCTCAAAAGTCTCCACTGAATTAATGCGCCTCTCAAAATAGCGACAGCTTTAAAATCATGGCGGAGGTCTTGACCCATTACTTCGACATCATTGAAAAAGGGTCGTTTTTTAACTCTGCGACATTGCTGTGTCGTAAGCGGTCGAAGAAGTTTCTTCAGCTACTACGGCCGTTGAGGTTATGCTGTTTATACACATTGCACAAATTATTTATTACCCTCTTTAACTCTGTTAAAGTTATGTTTATTTATCTTGTGATATATTTATTTTTGCGTCTGTATATACCTTAGTTTCTATGTTCTTTCAACATCCATACTTCACTGTTTATCTCTCTTCGTTGTTATATTAGCTCAAAATGGGGATTCCTAAATCGTGTTTAGCTTCAATTTTATATATATATATATATATATATATATATATATATATATATATATATATATATATATATATATATATATATATATATATATATATATATGTACATACTGTATACTTATACATATATATATAAATTTTATCACACTACACCGTGACATTTTTTTTTCATTCACAAACATTAAGGAACAAATTTCGTTTGGTATCCAATTCGCTCCACCTCCGAAATAATACGAAGGGGGAATTATGACTGATAAATGGTAGTCACCTGGCGACTACCACTTATCACTTATAATTCCCCTTCAGTATTATTTCCGAGGTAGAGCGAATTGGGTATTAAACGACATTTGCAGCTTAATGTTTATATATATATATATATATATATATATATATATATATATATATATATATATATATATATATATATATATATATATATATATATATATATATATATATATATATGTGGCTTCATACAAAGAGGAGAAAATGAAAAACTAATTAACAAGTACTTTCTTGTAATTATTATACATTTTCTTGGTACACTGAGTATAGTAAGAACATTTTTGCACATAATAAAACCTTACTTTAGAAAAAGAAGAAAATCATTTACAGATAAAGCAGCAGTTAAAATAAGCAATGATAAAACAGTCTTGCAAGTCCAATCTTACTACAAACAAGTAAGACGATTCAAAACTTAATAAGATCAGCTGTTTAAAAAAATGGCCATTCTAATTATTTTTGATTACAGTAAAAATATAAACATACATTTCAAAGCTAAAATTCGAAAACAAAACAGTGAAAAAAGAAATTTGCATCGTCAAAAAGCAAATAGCCAAATGCAAGGTGACGTTAATAATATATTTACAGAAATTCAGAATGTTATTTATAAATATGAAAAAGAAAGGTAGATAAGACTTACTAGTATATATTTAGACATTCTTTCACACACACACACATATATATATTGTATATATATACATATATGTGTATGTGTATGTATAATGGTTAAACTAGCAAAGATCTAAATGTACAGCATCAGTATAGTGTAAGAATTTTTCAGTCTTTCAGTGCTATATTTTTACATAAGAGGAATTTTGATCACCACGCTGACTGGCAAAAGTGCAAATTATAACGTCTTGTAACGCGTATACAAAAAAGTAACGTACGAGAATCAGCTCTTATAAAATTTTATCATGGGGACATATGCCTAGTCTTTTCAAATTGGATGGTTTTGTATTGATGGGATTGTTAAGCACTCAAATAAAAATATTTCGCAACTAACGGTGAGACCTTGCATAAAGTTTACCCTCTTAATTTATATGGGTGTTCATGTATGTATATGATGTATAGTTTCATATTTGTACATATTGTAGGTGTGTGACATGCTTTTTGGAGACGCTTTTCTCTACAAAGCCTAAAGGTCCAAAAGGGGAAATAACGAAGTAATTCTACCATCAGTAGCAGGTTTCGAAGCCGCATTTGGTATATCAGAACGAGGTCGCGTTTACCCACCTGGCTACGTGGGCTAACGCTCTAATTATGCTTTCATGCATACGAGAGAGAGAGAGAGAGAGAGAGTGTGTGTGTGTGTGTGTGTGTGTGTGTGTGTGTGTGTGTGTGTGTGTGTGTGTGCTCCAGCTTCCATTAGTACTAGCAGCATTATAGTCATGGCATGCCTTTACAAAATATGAGTTAAAGAGTTCTGGTCGTGCACGCTGAGATACGGGCGTGGCTATTGAATTCTAACTCACACTACCAATGGTCCGAACCCTGGAGAATGATGAGGGAGATTGCAGATCTAATATTTTTTTAAATGTAATATCGGAAAATCGCTATAGAACCGAATCTGTCAAGCGCAGCCAGGTAGTAGATTACTGGTTGTCAAGGGTAACTTTGACCCCCCCAAAAAAAGTTATTTTCTAAATGCCGCGGTAAAATGTAAGTTTAAAATGATGATAACAATCATGTCTTTAAATCTTGTCTTTTGTATAAATAGTGCTCCACGCGTATTAGTAAAATGAAAAAGGGTTCAGAAATCTAAATATTCCTAACCTGAAAATAGTGCCGCACAGAAAAATACAAGGAAAACTCCTCAGACGAAAAATTTCAGATAAATGGAACAGTTGGGGAAGATCTTCCAACTCAAACAAGTCCCATGCAAAAAGGGAGATATATAGGATAGGGAAAAAGTTCTCTTAATGAGAGATCTCTCATACGAAAACGAAAGAAACTACCTAATTACTCCATTCGCTGCACCTTTCGCCACTAGAAGATGCACAGGTGTTGGGGCAGAGCATGTGGCCCAACCCTGATTTTGAATTTAAGAAATATACACCACAAGATTTTAATGGCCTTTGGATATTTGCTTCATCCCTTTTCTTCTGAAGAAAACATATCATTCGGCAAATAGAAAGGATTCTGTACAAAATTCATAGTGCTGGTTCAGCAGTCTACTTAATAAGACTTGTTTTCAAGAAAGTTTCCTTCCCATTGTCATAATACTCGCTTGCATGTTCATCTGTTTCTCGTTCAAAACCGGCAGTTTCTCTGTGGAAACTGTGATCGGACGCTTCATAAGGCATTATCCCTAAGACGTTTTCTTTCTCGTTCTGCCCTAATGGAAAGTTACACCATAGAAAATCATACTACAGGAAAGGTGATCGTTTGAAGTCTTGACAGAAGACAGTACAGTCATGACTGAACTCACTGAGGCTCGGAAAATTAAACATTTGCGATTAAATGTATAATAAAAGCAGTTTCCACACTACTAAATAAAGAACTACTATCGTATAACAACTTTAAGATTAGCAAACCCTCCCATCACCGTTATGAAAATGATGTTACTTAGGAAATCATAGACAACAAAACGAAAAAAGAAAAAAACGGTTGCAAAAAAGAGCACTAACCCCCGTTGTTTCGGCCAAATTATACATAGCTTTATTGCATGAATGGAGGCCTTCAGCTTTGTTTGGGAGTTGTTACATACATCCAGAAATGACTCTCTATCGGCGGACAGCTAATATTTCAGGATGGTGATTTATAGTCTTCATAACTAATTAATACAGTAGCTATGTTTTCATTAATAACGGTAAGTTTTGCAGGTAAATTCAGTTGAAAAACGGTCCAAGAGACATCGATGGCATTCTTCATCATGTGGAAATGGCGTCACAAAACACAATGGTTACTCTTCGATTGTTGTTTAGGAGGAATAAGGCTTTCAACTTTATGCGAATGTCGGGTATGTTAAAAGAGGGTATGATCTTACTGGTTGACCCTCTCTCTTGAATTATATACATATATGTATATGTATATATATAATATATATATATATATATATATATATATATATATATATATATATATATATATATATATATACTGTATATATTGTTACAGTTAGCAGTGGCTAACTAAGGGACTCACCTGTTTTATTATGTGTGCAACCGGAATTCACCACTAACGGACAGCAAATAAAGAAAAACACACGCTCACTTGTGGCCAAGAGTGCCGGATGTCCAAGTTTGTACAATATGCAAGGAACCAGAATGTGGCTCTGATGTGGGCTCAACAACCAGACTGGGTGGAGCACTGCACTAGCCAGACAGGCACTGGCTGTGGCTCAGTGGCAGGGATGGAGTGATCATCAGCGCCTGATGGAGACTCGAAATGGGCAGGACCCATGGAAGGCCTGGGATGGGGTTGGGAAAAATAGTCCTGTCCTAGGAGGAGGTCGTAGCATCGAGGAATCTTATTGGCTACTCCAAGCATACAAATCCTACTTTCGTGGGACCTAGTGACCCTCAATCGGACAGTCAGGAGTGTCACCCTCCAATTATCAATACCTTCAGTAGTTACAGGCTTGTTATCTTCAATGATGGCCCCACTGGGTACTTTGTTTCGCCTGATAAGGGAGATCTGAGTGCCAGTGTCTTCAAATGCAGAGACCTGTCAAGCACGATAATGACCTCGAGGAGATGCAACACAAATAGGCCCTTCAGATGGGGGTCCTAATGAAGATGAATGAGTGCCGATAGAGCAACAACTGTGGCAGATTTCTTTCCAGGACAATCCTTGAAATTCTTGGAATGCCCGTACTGATTACCAGTGCGACAATAAACTTTGCTATAATCTCTACGAGGAGCAGTTACGGTCTGGGTAGGCTGGGAGTTCTGGTTAGAGGCGGGGGTTGAGGGGGGCTTTGATATGGCTCCCCCTTTAGGTTTACACTGGGCTTCATGGGCGCCCACAGCATATTTTCCAAGGGGGGGGCAAATCTTAATACTTACAATAGTTTCCAGTATCAAGCAGACAAACACTTTTGACCCTTTGAACTTGCAGGTTAATTCCAAAAACAGTATCAGTGCCTGTATATGTGTGTGTGTGTGTGTGTGTATACACACACACACACACACACATATGTGTAAAAGACCATTTTACTCTTCATTGGTCCTCTTTATTTCTGTTATAATCTGCTCAATATTTGAAATTACCACACGTTTGACCAAAATTGCAAACACTATTATTACAATAATGATTATGACCAAATTGAACAGAGACAGAATTGGTGAAACATTTTCTTTGTAATAGAAAAATTCATCTACTAAAGCCAACTCATTTATTTGTTTTAACTCTAACTGAGACAGTTTAAATTCTTTAACTTCACTAGAGTAGTTCATGTAGGGCTTATTTTTATGGATTGTGATTTCTGTGAAGACATGAGGTTCATAATATAATTTATTAGGAATAACTAACTTGCAAGTCTTATCAAAAGCATGGACATTATTGAAATTAATTTCAGTACTTACATTATGGCAATTAATAGTTGCTGTTACTGAACTTAGTGAAAACACAAAAACTGACTGTTCTACTATAATGGAAACAAAATCATGTTTGGATAATTGT
>NC_089743.1:10690227-10710697 GCF_040412425.1 Macrobrachium rosenbergii | reverse complement strand
ATATTTTGTTTATTTCAGCCTCGGCCAACTGATTGGCGAGAGTATCGTCTCGGAGGTTCATGTATTTAATTCGTGAGTCTGGCCAACTAAGCTGAATCATGAATTCAATCTGAATGCTCTCTGTAACGTCTTCAATGCTCAGAAATCTTAAAAACTCAATTCTTACGAGAGGCTGCAATGGAAGAGATGAATTCAAGATGTTTTTAGGAGGTTTAAAGCTTCGGTAATCTTCTGGTATTCTCAGAATAGCACAGTTATCTTCATCAGTCTCGTCAGCGCAATCATCCTTAGCGTCACATCGAGATTTTAGATCTATGCACTCACCATTGTTACACATATACTTGTCATCCCCACATGCTGACAGGCTCAGCTCTCGTTGGGATCCAACTGATATATCGCAGATGCTCTCGGTTATTGTCCAAGAATGCCTTCCAATTGGATATAAATTTTCTGAGGACATGTTCAAATATGCCATTGTTTTGTTGGTAACAGTATCAAGTAATGCCCAGCGCGCAGGAGTGGCTTTGTAGATCATCATGCCATAGTACCCATGGAAATATGGTTTACCTTCTCGCGAATATCCTATGATTTCTACCATACTTTCTGTTTTTAAGTTAAAACAAAGACCCCTTAAGAAGAGCGGAATCTGCAAGCGCTCTTCACAAGGTGCGCATCCTGTGTTTGGATCAACGCAGTTAAAATCCGCCCAAAAACCGTCTTTGTCACTGGCCAGGCAATTTTCTGATTTAATGTTGTCAGGCTGTCCTTGCTTGAAATTAGTTACTGTCAGTATTTTCCCATCACTTATCCTCCTCCAGGTGCCTTCTTCTTGATTGTCAGTCGCACCAAGCCACATGCTAATGGTAATGCTTTGGCAGTAACCATATTTACGGGAAACGTTCACTAAGTCATTGTTTCCTGTGATAGTTGTAGGTACATATAGAACGGAACCCACAAGGTTGCAGATATCAGAAGCGTAAAGGAATGTATATGGTTCAGGAAAGATTAAAAATTTTTCGTTGTGGCTACAGAATTCGTGAATTGGAACCAGCCTCATATCAGCATTAATCAAGTCCATTGCATCTCTGTCAGAAGAAACTACGTTTCCTTGTATATCTTGCTTACATGCTGCAATATCTCGGATGCTTTTAGTATCTAAACCGTAACTCCAAATGTTGAACTGAGCTACGTAGCCTTTCAAGATTTGGAACCTGTTGTATCTTCTGTCTAGTCCATCTTGTTCTTGTCCTACGACGAACGTTCCATTAAGTGGCAGCACTCTGTCATCTACCTGTACTTTACTGTTAACATACTCGACTCCGTCTATATAGAATGAATATGTTTCTCCAGATATCACATGGCAGTAGTGGCGCCAGTTTCTTAAAACTGTCTGGACTGTAATTTCTTCAAGCGCAGGTTGTGGCTTGTTGTTATATCGGAAATAGTGCACTCCATCTCGTATATCTGTAAATATAGAGAAAAAGGGTAATTTTAATTGTTTTCTCGCTGCAAAGTAAAGTTATTTTTTATAATCTGAAAATACTGACTTTCAAGTAATTGCTACAAGTCATTGTTAATGAAGATACACTACCAGCTAACTTGTATTTTTAGGTAAATAGCAATGTAGGAGGTAAAACTGCACCATGCAGTGGGCAAGAGCAAACTGTAAGGTAAATTATATGTTTTGTTATATAAATGGAACTATTGTATTATCCTCAAAATGCTTGGGCTTCGACTGCCGTGAAAAATTAGAAGCATACACCATTTGCATCCAGCTGTGCAGCTGAACTATAAAGTTCTCTTGAAAGGTGCTTCACATTCATCATCTTTCACTGAATATTCACCTACTTGAAGGAGTGGTGCAAAAATTTCCGTTTTTCTTACTTACCGCTAACCGTTCTTACATCAAGAGCTGAAGCGTATAAATTCGATATTTTCTTACTTTTTACTGGCTGTGTTATGAACTCGTGCATACATATTCAGCCTTAAGCTGTTATTGGCTAGCAACTTCACATTTTGGAATATTAGATAAATTTTCAGTAGCCGTGAGTTGCTTTTGACTAGAATGCTATTCAGAATGTTGGATAAACTTGCGTTAGTTTCTTAAGGGATTTTAACAACCCTCACTTGTCATCAGTCGATCGTACTTTGTAAATGGTACAGAGAACTTTGAGTGCCCCATGGAGCTATTTTCTAACATTCAGTACACTATGAAGATTGCAGACTTTCATCACCCCTCAATATCTAGAGCCTAATCATGCCCTGTGGAGACTATGATAAAAATTTTATTAGCAGTCACATACTTTTTGGCAACCTTGCATTGCGGGATAATCGGCAAATTTTCAACAACCTTCACTAGTCGCTAGGCATCCTTACAATGCAAACGGATGCCTAGATTTTTATGCCATCCTTACACATCATAATAGCGTTGTCATAGATATCCGCTGAAGCATAGGATAAGAGAACCGAGAGTGAAGTGAGGGCCGTGAGGTACACTCGGGAACATATTGTAAACTCAGTAACACTTGACGCCACCTGCTGATTGCTCATGTTGTATCTTATGTAGACGTCGTCTCTTGGAGATTCCCAGATGTTTGGCTGGAGCTCAAAGACATTGATATTCTGGCCTGTTTTGAAGGAAAAGAGATCAAGGAAATGAGAAGAAGCTAACTTTTGAAATTAAAGCAGTGTCATACACAAAAAAAGTGGCATTAGTCAAATTTAAGCAGGTTTTAAAAAAAGCACGTTGTCCTCTTGTATCTGCGATATTAAAAGGCTTCGTTATACCCTATGGAGTATTTGTATGCTTCTCATAAATGTGAATCATTTTGTAATTAAATTACTGTGAAACGTTACAAGTTCTTAGTGTAATTATATAAATTCCATCCATTTCTTGTACACAAAGAATTTGTACATGTCTGTAACAAGAGGATCGTTCTTCTGTTGAGTTGGTTCTAATTTAAGACAAAACACCTACAGTCCTTATACATACTGTTTTCAGCTCTACCTTATCTTTAATTTTACCAGTATACATCATGATCGTGATTTAAATACTTTAAACAGAAATACAAATTGACCAGTTTTGTAGAATCCATTCAGACGGTGGATCTTTTTATATTAAATAAATTTCGTCCAAGTTAATTTCCGTAATCAATGCGAATTTCCTCTTGACGTGCGCGTCATTGTCGGATATGTGTATACCACCTGTTCAAGCTGAGCAAAATTTTGAAGTTATGTGAAAGATGACTGATAGGTTGAAGAAGAAATACTATAAGGACATGTTACGTTTCCCATGACGACTTTTGACAAAATTACTTTGGGTATCATTTCCGCATTTTTAGTTTTCTGTAAAAAAAAAAAAAAAAACTCTTGAGACGGCTATTTGCCTGTCCGTCCGTACTTTTTCTGTCCGCCCTCAGATCTTAAATATTACTGAGGCTAGAAGGCTGCAAATTGGTATGTTGATCATCCACCCTCCAATCATCAAATATATCAAATTGCAGCCCTCAAACCTCAGTAGTTTTTATTTCATTTAAAGTTAAAGTTAGCCATGATCGTGCGTCTGGCACCGCTATAGGTGCCAACAAGACAGGCCACCACCGGACCGTGGCTGAAAGTTTTATCGGCCGTGACTGAGAGTTTCATACAGCATTATACGCTGTACAGAAAATTCGATTGCGCCGAAGAAACTTCGGCGCATTTTTTACATGATATTTCATGTGTTCAAATATACCAGATCATCAGACGACTGCAAGAATCCTTAGTAAACAATCATTAAGATTCCATGCAAGAGAATAGAATTATTTTACGGCATTCACAGAACCCGGTGAAGATCCGACTAATTATCTTGGTTTGGAGAACGAGACCCTTATAGCGTGGGTTGTAGATCATCAATCTAAATTGACTAGCCCCAGACAGCTACTAGTGGCAAAGTTTACCGAACACGTTTTGTCGCAGCCGCCATGCCGAACGATCCAACCTGATGCAGGAAATCTTGTTTTCCGTTATCTTTTTCTCGCGGATATTTTTCTGCCATCGAATGGAGATAAGTTCTGTTTTCACCTACATAAGACATAACATCTTTTCTGTCGTGATGTTTTTGATGAGACGGCTTGCTTCTGGTAGTAATGGATGTAGTACCAAGGAAAAGTATTGCAGATTCTGATACAGATCGACAAGCAAAGCCACTGACACTGGTTCTACAGTTTCTAAGAATTTTAAAAGGAGCCTTTACATCACCAAAGAAGAGAAAGCATTTGTTACCAAAATTACTTCGTTATTATTTTGTTTCAATTTTTAGCCTTCCGAAATTTGAAAGTACTGCGTGTTTAGCTAATTGTGGTGGTGGCCTAACCGTCCATGCATAACAGTTACTCCGTACTGGACAACTTGAGAGTTTTAGGATTAAATTATGTTCATGGCTTTACTGTTGGATGGGGTGGCAATTCGTTCTATAGTGGTGGCATAAATATGGTAAACATCAGTGGATATCATCTTTATGCAAGGTCGTCATTTTGGGGAGCACTTGCCCCCCCCCCCAGACTTGGTTTGTCCCTCTAGCCTTTGGAATAATAATATAAATAATAACACCTGTTTGCAGCTTTATTACCTCAATACAGCTCTTATATGGCTTCAAAATGCTCCTAAATGCTTACAAATTTCCAAAAATTTCTCGGAGGGGCTTACAACGCCCCCCAACCCCCAGCTGATAGGGCTCGCTTCGCTCGCCACCCCACCCATACCATAAGTTCTAAACCTTTGGCCCCCCTCAAGAATAATCTGATATAACGCCGCTGTCTTCATGTGAATACAAGACAAATCGATGTTCCGAAAAGACAGAATCGTCAGATGTAAAATCTGGTAAAAAGAGAGAGAATGGAAAGACGAGTCTTGTGTGCTGCTGTATTTACATTATATGAATAAAAGATGAGTTTGAAGAGTTAGAGGAATTTATTTCTGGTGATAGAAATTCATTTCTCGCTATAATGTGGTTCGGGTTCCACAATAAGCTGTAGGTCCCGTTGCTAAGTAACCAATCGGTTCTTAGCCACGTAAAATAAGTCTAATCCTTCGGGCCAGCCCTAGGAGAGCTGTTAATCAGCTCAGTGGTCTGGATAAACTAAGGTATACTTAACTTCGGTGTGAACCCACAAACATTGTGCTCCCAATATATTACTATTCCGGAGCCTTTGACAAATTAACAAGTCAGTATTAATTATTGAATAAGTTTCAAGATGTTGAAGATATTCATTATTTTTTCAGATCAAGCTTATGCACAATTATTCAGCGATAATGACAGTTCATACCAATTAGCATCATTAAGATTCCGGTGTTAATCGTCCTATTTTGCTAGAGTACTCTAAACATAGGCTGCGTAATCTTGATGATTAGTTATCCTAACAACTACTGAAATATATTTTATTTCCAGTGCAGTTGACCTTGGGATGTGAAACACCAACACCTAGTACCCTAATAATGGTTGAGTTATTTCAGCTAAAGGGACGGCGAATTGAAGATGTTTTTCATTTCAGCCTCTGAAATTTTCAGAATTTATAAAACTTCACCGTCCTTAGGTATCTTGTAGTTTTCAAATATTTATAATGACAATTACATGTAAGTGAACTTTGCTTATTACTACTGAATAATATTTAGCTATTCACCTTGACTGACCCCAAACCAGTCTTGAACATTCAGGCTGAATTGCACCCTCAGTCTTAGTCTAAATCTTTTGATGTCCTAAAATTACAACCGTTGTTATTGAAAGCACAAATTGGTGGGTTTACACCGTCCAGCTCGCCGTCTTTTGTAATATATCTGATTTCAATCGCTGCGTGGTAGCGTAGACGGCTCACGGTTCTAAAATTGGTAGATTTCAAATCAAATATTTGTTTACATTTTTTTTTTTTTAGGTGGGCCTTTTGAGAACAGTCAAGATTTTACGTCATGTTCACTTATGCATCGAAACCAGTATAATTCAGTAATCGATTTGAATATTTAATTTTGATATTAAGTTTAAACTTTCCAAACAATGAAGTCCCAGCACAGATTGAAGAGGAATCATCAGAAATCAAACATCCCATATACCAATGAAGAGGTTGATTATAGTGCCTAGAGTTACGTTACTGATTTGTAAAAACTGCTGCACGAGGAATTATTTGGGCAAAATATTAAAGATCTTCGACGATTAGACACTATACAAGGAGCTTCTCATTCCTGAACACCTTTTTGGGGCCCTTTCGAAGGTTTAGAACTTTAGAATTCTGCTATCTATTCTAATGCACATGCGTTGTCAAGAACTTTCTAGCAAAAAATTTTATGGCTTTAGGACAAGCAAAAGCTGATATGATCGAGAGCTCGTAACCCTCCCCCACTCCCCGTCCCCCCCCAAAAATACTTTTCGCTTAATGTCGTAAAGTCTGAATGTCCATGACCTAGTGACCCCTGTCGCTACGTGGCTCAGCTGTTGCAAGTTTATTATCACAGTGACAACCTTTTGATATACTTGAGAAGTCTCCAAGATGAATAGAGTGAGTATTGCAGATATCCCGGAGAGCGCTTATCTAATTGCTTGTATTTGTGTACATGGCGAGCCGGTTCTGGAATTGCATCTTTTCTCTTTTTTTATCTATTTTAATTCTTATTGCTTTCACGATGCACATGGGCTGGCCAGCCAAGTTATTCATATCCTACCTGGACCTAATATACTCCACTGAATCACGTCCTATTACTCCACTGAATCACGTCCTATCCAACCCTCTGAGCTAGGGAATGATTAGTGGACGCCCTGTCTGAGTGATACTGTGCTCGGCTCACTATCGACCACAAGCCCTCCCTGCTGTAAACTGGTATCATTATTTGCTGGTGTCAAGAAAGGGTGTGTGCCTAGCAACTGCACCCCTTAGACTTGCCGACAAACCAGAAGGGTACACTCTTTTTGGCGTAACCATGCCCCTTGGGTAAAAGGCAGATGATATATATATACGCACATGAATATATATATATATATATATATATATATATATATATATATATATATACACATACATACACACACACACACACAATACTAAAACGCTGTCTTGTTTGTGTGTTTGAAGTTACAATGGGAATTCCGAAGGGTTCTGGGAATTCTGGAGGCTTCTGGGGCTTCCGAAGGCTTCAAGACAATCTCCAGGCTCTGTAGTCTTGGGATTTCTTGCACAATACTAAAGAACAGAGTTTTATGGAGAATAAATCGGATTTGGTCCTTCCTGGAGACGAAAGGCTTCAAAGATTTCTTCGGAGGAAGCCCACGTTCTTGGAGATAATTCCGAAGGTTTCTGGGAATTCCGAAGGCTTCTGGGAATTTTGAAGGCTTCTGGGAATTCCGAAGGCCTCTGGGGCTTCCAGGGGCTTCAAGACGATCTCCAGGCTCAGAAGCCCTTGGATTTCTTGCACAATACTAAAGAAGGTCGTTTTATGGATAAGGAATCGTACTCAGTCCTTCCTGGAGGCAAAAGGCTTCGAACATTTTCTCAGGGGAATTCCGAAGGCTTCTGAGAATTTCGAAGGCTTCTGGGAATTTCAAAGGCCTCAGGGGCTTCCAAAGCTTCAAGACGATCTCCAGGCTCAGAAGCCCTTGGATTTCTCTTTTAATACTAAAGAAGGTCGTTTAATGGATAAGGAATCGTACTCAGTCCTTCCTGGAGGCAAAAGGCTTCGAACATTTTCTCAGGGGAATTCCGAAAGCTTCTTGGAATTTCGAAGACTTCTGGGGCGTCCAAAGGCTTCAAGACGATCTCCAGGCTCAGAAGCCCTTGTATTTCTGTCACAATATTAAAGGAAATTGTTTTATGGAGAAGGAATCGTACTTGGTCCTTCCTGGAGACGAAAGGCTTCGAAGATTTCTTTGGGGGAATTCCAAAGGCCTCTGGGCTTCGAAAGGCTTCAAGACGATCTCCAGGCTCAGAAGCCCTTGGATTTATTGCACAATACTAAAGAAGATTGTTATATGGAGAAGGAGTCATATTTGGTCCTTCTGGGAGACAAAAGACTTGGAAGATTTCCTTTGGGGAATGTTGAAGGCTTCTGGGACTTCCAAAGGCTTCAAGACGATCTCCAGGCTCAGGAGCCCTTGGATTTCTTGCACAATACTAAAGAAGATTGTGTTATGGAGTAGGAATCGTATATGGTCCTTCCTGGAGACGAAAGGCTTCGAAGACTTTTTCTGGGGAATTCTGAAGGCTTCTCGGAATTCCGAAGGCTTCTGGGAAACCCGAAGGCCTCTGGGGCTTCTAAAGGCTTCAAGACGATCTCCAGGCTGTGAACCCCTTGGATTTCTTGCACAATAGTAAAGAAGATTGTTTTATGGAGAAGGAATCTTATTTGGTCCCTCCTGTAGACGAAAGGCTTCAAAGATTTTTTCGGGGGAATTCCAAAGGCTCTTGGGAATTCTGAAGGATTCTGGGAATTCCGAAGGCCTCTGATGCTTCCGAAGGCTTCAAGACGATCTCTAGGCTCAGAAGCCCTTGGATTTCTTCCACAATTCTAAAGAACAGTGTTTTATGGAGAAGGAATCATATTTGGTCCTTCCTGAAGTTGAAAGGTTTCGAAGATTTCTTTGGGGGAATTCCAAAGGTTTCTGGGAATTCTGAAGACCTCTGGGGCTTCGAAAGTCTTGAAGGCGATCTCCAGGCTCAGAAGCCCTTGGATTTCTTGTACAATACTAAAGAAGATTGTTTTATGGAGAAAGAATCATATTTGGTCCTTCTTGGACACGAAAGGCCTCGGAGATTTCTTCAGGGGAATTCTGAAGGCTTCTGCGGTTCTGAAGACTTCAAGATGACTTCCAGTCTCTGACGCCTTTGGATGTATATACGAAAGTATGGAAATGCTACTTTTTTCATCACATTGACATGCAACCCTAACTGGCCCGAAATTTTCAACATTGAGTGACCCAACGGGTCACAGGTGGTTAGTCTAGTATCTAGTATATATATATATATATATATATATATATATATATATATATATATATATATATATATATATATATATATATATATGTGTGTGTGTGCATGGGTGTGCTTGCGTGTGCTTGTGCTTACAAATTATTTTTATTTTTTATATATTATTGACTCATTCGGGAAATATTTTCCATGCTTTTGTTGAGTCCTTAAGGGCTTTTGGTTTAACTTATTTTGTTGAAACCCTGTCCTTACCTCTTAATTCACAGGCGATTGATTAACAGAGGTAAAATCAGAAAATGAATTTTTTATTTTGCTATAAAAATAATTTAAAACCATATACAAACTTTGGACTATGTGGAAGTTTCTGTTAAAGGTTTGTTGCAAACTTTCAAGTTTAATGAACAACGTTCTTAATGCAGCAAAAAAAAAAAGTTTTGGTGAGCGATTTTATTGTTTTGGTTTTTTACAAATTGAAAACATTCACTGAGTTGAATATGTTTTTCTGTTCAGAAAAACGACGTTTTACTGATCAGCTAAAGATATTTAAAAATGTCGATGAAATTAAATTTCTAAGTTCAGTATTGTGTGGCCTTTAAACCTACAGTATTTCCTTGGAGTCACTGAAAAGAATTTTGCTGGAAATAGATGAAAACTACATCTGAGAAAAATAGTAGTATTTGGTACTTTTAATAGTATTTTTAGCATGCGTATATCTTAAGTTCCCAAAATTTTTATTTTTTAGCTTATTGTAGTATTAATATACCTATGAATAATTTGTTAGTTGTCGTAAAAAATAAAACATTGCTTAAGTTGCTTACTTAATAAGTAAATTTATATTGACAAGGCAACAAATGGATAATTAATAAGTTATACGAAAGAGTGAAGATGTAAGAAGTCAAAATGAAATGAGAGACGCAAGTGAAACATCTAAGTAGCGGAAGAGTTAGAGCAACAGAACTTGAAAACTAACAGACAAAAAGAAGAATCACAGGTCATTTGTCAGGCACTGAGTGAGAATAACATACGACAAAGCAGTCTGTTATATTTACCCTTGCCTAATATAAAAGATTTCCTCTGCCATTTTTTTTTTAAATACTGTAAGTTTTTAGTTGAAAAAGATAACTCGATCAGTATACTTTTTACAGCATCAGTAATTTTTGTTTTTACCCTTTTAACTTTATCAAAGTTCAGCCAGACTTTGATAACGTTAAAAGTAACAAATAAAACCATTAATGAAAAGCGGGTCTTCAAAGAAATAGGAATATCCTTTTTCCTGGATGCCAATTTGTTTTCGAAGACTGTCGCCTGCAATCTAGCAGATCGTTCAGAAGAAATAGGATCCTTTCCTTCCGCTTTACACGTTTTGCCGTTTTTCTCAAACACCACGTTCTTCGTTGGAGGGGTGGGTAGAGCTCTCGGCTAGCACGCTGTTAGCCAAGCGTTCGACTCTCCGACCGGCCAGTGAAGACTTAGAGGAATTTACTTCTGGTGATAGAAATTCATTTCTCGGTATAATGTGGTTCGGATTCCACAATAAGCTTTAGGTCCCGTTGCTAGGTAACCAGTTGGTTCTTAGCCACGTAAAATAAATCTAATCCTTCAGGCCAGCCCTAGGAGAGCAGTTAATCAGCTCATTGGTCTGGTTAAACTAAGATATACTTTTCTCAAATACCACATATTGTGGCGTTTGTAGATTAGATTACTCTCTCTCTCTCTCTCTCTCTCTCTCTCTCTCTCTCTCTCTCTCTCTCTCTCTCTCTCTCTCTCTTCCGTAGCGCAAGTGATTGTGCTCTACTTAGCCTACCTACACAGTAAACCCGTGGACGAGACAGAAACGGAATGAGCGCCTATCAGTAAAAATTCAATGTGCCTGTGTTGACCTAAATAGCGAATGATTTACCTGGCTGTTAGCCTTTTGTTGTGGGTCGCTGCTTGGGTTGTGAGAAGAGAGAGAGAGAGAGAGAGAGAGAGAGAGAGAGAGAGAGAGAGATACCAGGCGTGAGTAACCAGAACTAAGTCAAAATGTAAGTCATAAAACGGGACGGCTAGGAAAGGTATACAATCTGCACCACACCCCAGTCTGTTACTTTATCAGATACCTTTTTTCAGCTTTATTATTTAGTGTCCCATGATTTAAATGAACTAAAATAACATAAAAAAAGTCCGTGAATGTCCTTCTAAGAATAACTGAAATATCATGAAAAAATATCATTTTAATAGTAATGAATTTATTGATTTACTTAATGCTTCTTTGATTCGGTATAAATTTTTATGTTGATTAATGGCTATTGTCAGTAATACATTAGATTTTTTTTATTTATTGTAAATATGTTTTACCTCAAAAATTAAAGTTATGTGAAAACAGTGTGGAGTGATACAAGAAACGGGATTTCCTGAGTAGCCAGTTTATTCATATTTTAGTCTTGATAATTTTTTTTTAATAGGAAAAGGGAGGTGGTAGTAATCTCCATCGTCCTTCAGATTTCTCATAATATCTTGAGTAATAATATGAAAAAGAACATCCGCTGTGGTATTCCAGCTGAAGTCTTTTGAAACATTTTACAAAGTCTTTCAGACAATGAAGTTGTGTATTATTATTATTATTATTATTATTATTATTATTATTATTATTATTATTATTATTATTATTATTATTGTTGTTGTAGTTGGAAAGAGAATTTGCAAATGACCCCGGACACTTGGGAATCCGACGTGCATGCGTATAGGCTACAGTCAGCAGAAGGGAATCCGACGTGCATGCGTATAGGCTACAGTCAGCAGAAGGGAATCCGACGTGCATGCGTATAGGCTACAGTCAGCAGAAGGGAATCCGACGTGCATGCGTATAGGCTACAGTCAGCAGAAAGGAAATTTTCCCTCACCAGAAAGGCATGCACTCGAAAGAAGGGCCAATCCAGTTCTGCCTATGCTGAGGAAACGAACACCGGATATATGCTCATATAAAGTTGAATCCTGAAAAATAAAACTAGGAAAACTGAAAGAAGCAAAGGTGTGATAGACATGCATCAGTAGACGGCGACAAACCTGCCTTGTAAACAGAGACAAATCAATGAGCCTCTAAAGCACAGAGGAGGGTAGATGGTTCTATACTTTCGAAGTGAACAGCACATAGAGCCAAGTGGAACAGCTGACTCAGATTCCCATTTTTGTACGGCGGTCTCTGTAGGAAGGGGAAAGCTCTGTGCAACACGAAGCCCATTTTTTGTTGAAGCCGTGCTGCGAGGCAGATATGAATGTTAATGAACATTATCTATAAGGAAGATAGAGAGCGAGTTCAGTTACTTCAAGTTTGTTAGAAGAGCTGACTTACTGACGGAGTGGAAAGCTGTCAAACTAATGCTATTAGAGGTAGAAAACACTCCATACAAGAGGGATAATTCTCACGGGAATCTCGAGGAGCTGCTCGTGATTGTAGTACTTGCTGCTTCTAAAAAGCAGCCTACTTCTAAAGAGTGGTCGCCTATGACAGGTTACAAATGAACTGAAATCGAAAAATTTCTTCATCTTTAGTCATGTATACTCTCCACATTCACACTAGCAGCTTCTGAGAGGGTTGTGGGAACTGGGTACGAACTTCAAGGGAAGACTGAAAAGATTAAGAAGATAATTTGTGAAGATAGAATCATCTTCGTAAAAGAGAGAAAGACTTTAAGAAGCATGAAAGTAATTAATAGAAAAGAAGAATAGGGTGGGGGAAGAGAACAGAGTTCAGAGGGACACCAATAGAAATAGTGAAAAAGAAGTAGATTTAGCAATGGTAACTACAACAAAATTGGAAAGTGTGAGGGAGAAAAACTATGAGCCAAGTTACATGGGGAAAAATGTAACCTTATGAGTTGGAAATATCCACAAAAACATACTATGTAGTGCTGCAAGAAAACTAGGCATGTTTGCAAGGCTTTCTCAATTAACAAAGTTGAATGCATCGATGTAATATGCTTCAGATGTTTTGTACTCTCGTTACTGGCACGCTATTCTTTGCATAGATGTCAGCAGCTTCTGAGATCTTAATCTCTTAGACAGCATTGAAGTGGCGGCTCCCTAAATATGGTGGTTATGTTTTAGATTTAGACCATCGCCGGAAAATTTGCATTCTCCTTTAGCTAGGCCTCAGCAGATAACTTTCCGTATCTTCTTTTGTACGTACGCCCCTAGTCATCCTCTGCTTAGGTGCTAGTAGTATGTACACAAGTCTTTTACTGATGGTCATGTTTAAAAGAATTTTTCTTACGAAATTCAGAGGCTTTACAGAAATGCCTTAATTTTCTGACATACGTTGATGGTTTTGTATGTCGGCATTTGCTAGCTACCTTTATTTATTTTTTAAATCCCTATTTATACGTTTTTCACATAAGGAATGTATGTTAAAGATAAACAGGAACAGGAAATTAGCTGTTTTGTTAGCTGTTACTGAAATAAATTGAGAAAAAAAAAAGCATGAGATGTCCTATGCACGCTTGCATAAGACATCGATTTGTAATACCATATTTTAGGAAGAGAAGCGGGAAGACTAGTGGAATGGCCATTGTTGATTTATTATTCACGCTACAAAAAATTACTTTATTACTGGCAACCCGAGAAGCGATTTAATTGTGGAGACTCACGAACTCTGCAGTGAAACCGAGATACTCACTTTGCCACCTACAGTAGATGGTCCATGCTTGACTCTCGGGAGAGAATTTGAGCACCTTTCTGCAAACCCTATTGTCCCCGGCGTAACATACGAAGTGAATTGGGTATAATGTAGTCCGGCGACTGTGGAGGGTGGTAACAGTGATGGATAAGGGCAAGGCCCTTTTGACATATGATGCTTTCAGATCGACTCATGCCACTTGAGGAGGTGCTGAGAAAATGCTTAAGGAAACTGCTGAGGTTTGCCCATTACATTTTTTTATGATCAATGTGTTCAATCTCTGTAAAAGCCATGTCAAGTTGTTTCACTAGCAGCAAAGGAATCCACACCTGAATTAATGATGACAAAAAAAAGAATAACGAGGTGTAGTGTGCGCGTGGAAGGTTTAGGAAAAAGAAAGAGAGCTTGATAAAAACGGCAACAGTGATGTGACGGGGAGGAATTCTTAAAATGTATAAAAAATACATGGGTGTACTGTCTGCGTGTGTGGAGTGGTCCTTGCATGTAAAGAAATTCTCAAATTCTCCTTTTGAGTTGCATTATTCATCTCAGTTACACGTCGTTCAAGGTTCTATTTTAGGAAAAATGAATATGATAAAATGAAACGTGGTACCTTCACGTTCGTATATAAGGTCGATCTCCTTTGAACACTATTACGTATAAATTTCTTATTCTTGACTGACTGCCCTGGACTTATTTCTCATCTAGTTTCCATAGAATTGGTCCGGTCCCTTGGGGCAGAACCACAGGCTTTTTGTATTTTCAGCTTTAGAATTGATTCATGACCTTGTATTGTTATCGGGATCCTTTTTTTAGCATTCGTTACAGGCAAACTCTGATGGTATGGGATAGCATTTGTGCTCTGGAAGATTTTAATTCCTTCTAATGATGTGTAGCCTACTATTGTTGGACTTTGCTATTTCGCACAATTAAATACGTATGTAGCATCATTAATTAATAGAGCTTGTATTTCAACAATTTCTGTCATTTATATATGTATATGTATACATACATACATACGTACATACATATATATATAATATATGCATTATGTATATATATTATGTGTGTATATATATAATATATATACACACATAATATATATATATATACATAATGTATGTATGTATGTACATATATATATATATATATATATATATATATATATATATATATATATATATATATATATATATATACATATATAATGACAGAAATTGTTGAAATACAAACTCTATTAATTAATGATGCTGTATATATATAATATATATATACAGTGTGTATATATATATATTTATTTATTTATTTATTCATTCATTCAGTACCATTATATAATATATCTCTGGCGACCAGGAATCAGAACAACACTACCGTGCTTTTATGCAACACCATGACTGTCATATGGAAAGTAAATTAAAATATTTGGAACATGTGAACGACCAGACGACATAATTTTTGACACACGCTGTCCCCACGCAATAGTAGAAAACTGTTAGAGTTAATGAATCACAATTCGCAGGGTAAATGCAAGAGCTTATTTCTGCCTTGTATTTTGGAACAAAGAAAAAAATATTTATAATATTAACATCCATTGTAAAAGGAAATATTTTAATAACGATGCCAATACCTCTCCGTTTTTTCATCTGTTAATGATCTGATAAATCTGACAAACATGATAACTCTAATTGTTTCGACATCTTTTATACTTGAAAAAACACGAAAAAATATGAATACTACAAACACTCAGGCACAGTAAACTAAAAGTCATTGCGAATTTCCCAATGAAAAGCTTTTTCTTGTATATGATCAAAATTTAATTCTTATCATTTTCTAATGAATTTCCTACATCCTAGGTATTCAGGTAAAGACAATTGTTAATTGTTGTGATTGACAGATATTAGATATATATTGGTCGACGTCCAGGGCATTAGTGGTTGCAATCGAAAAGATACAGAATCACCCGTTTGCGTCGCTTTTCCTCTACTGTTATATGTTCATGTTTCAGTTTCTCATATACTTCTTCATATCCCTACTCCCTTTCTGTCTTCCTTCATTCTCTTACTGGTTTCCGCTTTCTACTTTAAAAAGTTCCTCATTGGATGAGTCGATATCGTACTCGGCTAGAACTCTCCTAGGCCCGCGTTCGATTCTCCAGCCGGCCAATGAAGAATTAGAGGAATTTATTTCTGGTGATAGACATTCATTTCTCGGTATAATGTAGTTCGGATTCCACAACAAGCTGTAGGTCCCGTTGCTAGGTAACCAATTGGTTCTTAGTCACGTGAAATAAGTCTAATCCTTCGGGCCAGCCCTCTCTAGGAGAGCTGTTACTCAACTCAGTGGCTTGGTTAAACTAAGGTATACTTAACTTTTTTCCTACTTTAAAAAAAAAAAAGAATGAAAGCACAAGGAACAGTTTTTATTGAAACCTACAACCTCCGTTTGACCTCATATAGCTTAGAAACAACATGACGTATAATGCTGAGCATTAATGGCTCTTGTGCTTTCTCTGTTTCTAACACAGCAAAGCTATGGCGGTCGTACTCCTCACAAAGTTGGCCCCACCTTGCCCTTGAGTCTGATCATCAAGTTCTATTAGTTCCTCGTTGGACAAGTCGGTAGAGTTCTCGGCTAGCACTCTGCTGGGCCCGAGTTCGAGCCTTCGGCCGGCCAATGAAGAATTAGAGGAATTTATTTCTGGTGATAGAAATTCATTTCTCGCTATAATGTTCGGATTCCACAATAAGCTGTAGGTCCCGTTGCTAGGTAACCAATTGGTTCTTAGCCACGTAAAATAAATCTAATCCTTCGGGCCAGCCCTAGGAGAGCTGTTACTCAGCTCAGTGGTCTAGTTAAACTAAGGTATACTTAACTTTTTTTTATTATACTTCTAATGTACTGGTTTATGAGTGTAGACATATATGTCTACATTCACAAATACGAAGCTACAAATATCGTTTAATATCGATTCACTATACCTTTGGCATAACTTACGCCCATGTGGAATAACAATTGATTAGTGCGTCTGCTTCGGCCAAGATTTGAACCCTGACGTGGCTTAGAAACAGCAATAGACAGTGACTTTGATCACCCAGCTATCTAACGGGCGAAAAGCTGATATCAAATCTGCTGAACATATGCATGTCGGATTCAGGTTCTGTACTCGGGTCGATATCTACCCTTAGGTAACAAACATACATATGTATACATACACAGAACACACACACTCTTCTCCGTACAGAGGGCCGTCTTCATTTTCTTTCCTTCACAGTTCCTTGAAAACGTAATAGTTAATAAACACTCATATTGGACGAATAAAATTTGTGGATAATAAATCACATTCCATAATAATGTGTACTGGTTAAATTTTTCTTCTAGTATTCTGATTGTTTGAAAAATAATTTTATTTGGAATTTTTTTATTGCCCCTCCGTGACACTGAATTACGAGCAATGTTTCTTTTCGTAAAAGACTATTCATTCGATTTCTGTGACCACTCTAAGCTGTATTTGTATGACATGGCATTTGCACTAGACTGAAGGAATTTTGACAACGTTCGATAAAATTTCAATAGGCTGTTGCAATCACGTGGTCTTTACAGAAAATGTAAGTATAAGGTGATGTTTTAGAAGGCCGTTTAGATTATGTTATTTTAGCATTTTACAGCTAACTGTAGATATAAATCTATAGTGTAGTGAGATTTTTGTATTATGCTGATTTATTATGACCACAGTAACGAGGTTATATTTGAGGAGACGCTAAATTACTTATTTTCTTTAAGCTCTTGTAGAGATCGTTTGAGTGATGTGATTGTAGCGCAAAAATAATTTGCATTCCATTTTTTTTTTGTACAATCATAACAATATGATAATTTTGTATTGCTGATTGATGTTATTTGATTTTTTACAATGTCATTGTCGGGTTTATTTGTGAATACTGTTACCAATACGCTATTATTTCATGTCCGAAGTTAAGAATTCGTAATGCTTGTACATTACCGCATTAGTAGCAAGGTAAAAAGGATTCTTTTGCGTACGTCAGCCACATTGCATGATTCCTATGTACAGACGTTGCTGGAAATTATAATCATGGATAAATTAGGTGGGCATGGCGAAAGAAGCTTTTGGATCGGTAGAAGTCAGCTACGTTTTCGAACCCCGTTTTGTAATTTATGAAGGTACTAAATATTTGATCACTCTATTGTTCTTTGTTGTTCAAAAATATAAACATTCTTATCTAGCAAGAAAAATTAAGCTATTAACTCAGAAAGCAAGTTTGCACAGAAAAGAATGCGCACATGTGAAAAAAGAACTAAGAGTAGGCAAGCACAGAAAAATACACTTTAATATTAGGAAAAAGCAATGATATCCAAGTAAACAAACATTAAATCATTCACATAAATGAACGACGATTGAGAAATTTTTTTGTATAAAGTTCAGCCTCATGCCTTACAGGCTACACTACTAAAAACCTGTTAAGGCTATCTACCTTATTCCATATCGAGGGGAAACGAATGATTTCAAGAGGTTAATTATTTTTACAGTTTTACTTGAATGATTTGTACATTTTACTTAATTACTTTTGAATTAATAATCATATTTCTAGTAAAACTGAAGTCATCAAGGGTCCCGGAATGCTACCGTGAGTGAAATCAGGCATATGTCAAGACTAATGAAAAAAACACCGTTAACATTGTATATAAAGATCAAAAGTTTCCATAATAAATGTATGTTGGAATATCTCGTTGGGAGAGTGGCTTGCTTGGTGTTTATAGCTGGGCAAGGGTGTGCTGTCTCTTTGCCTATTCAACATTTTTATGGATGGAGTAATGTAAATGCTAGAGAATGGACATTAGATATACTGGAAGACTGTGGGGTAAGATAATGAGTGATGACTGTAGTTAATATATATATATATATATATATATATATATATATATATATATATATATATATATATATATATATATATATATTCAAGTGAAGCAAGATGCCATTAAGAAAGAAAAAAATACAGAAAGTTACATTGACTTTTTTTTCAATAGTTCCATATACTGTTCATCTGAAATCAAACATTTCTTGAAAGAATAATGTAGTTATATTATGAAACTGCGTTATTCTTTCAAGATTTTGGGGGGGCAAGTGCCCCCCCCTTGCCCCTACATGCAGGCTCCCATGCTAGGCTTCCAAGTCCCCTATTTTCTTACAATAAGCACATGCAGGCCGCAAAGAAGATGGACCACTTTTTGATTGGACTGCCAAGGCAGTGGGATCAGGAGGAACTATGCACCTATGGGAGATGCTGGAAGATGGGTGGTACGTCTCGTATACACCAGCCTTTGTGGCAGGAGTCTGTGAATAGTCTTGGCTGTTTCTCACTAATGTGTAGAGCCAAGGGCCCGGGTGCATAATGAAGGAAGTCCTCAAGCTGGAGTCTACTCAGCAAGTCCTCAAACTCCGTGCACTCCAAGGCATTGATCCACAGCTGCGAGACTCAGGTCTTTTTGAAGGACCAGTCAGACCAGGTTTGGCCAGTCTATTTGGGAAAGCCTTCCTGTCTTTGCCTCCAAGAATTTTTATGGAGCACCTGGGAGGGTTGTAGACAATAAGCACAATAGCAGGGGAATTTCCTGTCTACCTGAGCGGAGAAAAACCACTCTCTCACTCCAAAGTTAAGAGGCCCAGTTAAGGGGCTTTATCAAATTATTAAGATGAAGTGGCAAGACATTACAGTATATATATATATATATATATATATATATATATATATATATATATATATATATATATATATATATATATATATATATAATATATTAAAGGTTAAAGTCCTCCTGGGGCTCACAAGGCGCATAGGGCCGGCGCTGAAATACACGTGGCCAGTGTGTAGCTATATATATATATATATATATATATATATATATATATATATATATATATATATATATATATATATATATATATATATATATATATATATATATATATCAATCAGTACAGTTTACTGAACTGTTTACCCCAGAACCCATGATCCTGGTTCACCCTTTTTTCCAAAGAAAATGAATTATATGAAGCGTTTCAAGCAGCCTTTGTTAATGCAAATAAACCAAAGTTTTATAGCCTTGAAGGGAAAATTGAAACTTTATTTTCTAACTTCTTTTCTTGTTTTACACAAGAAAGGCAGTCCATGATATGATATAGTAAATATTGGTCGAAGAAATATAAATAAACAAAACAATATTAGAATAGTTATAAACCTCTCATTTACCAGTTCGAAGTCGCATAACAACGATCACTTGCCTTTACGAACACAAATACTGAGCTCTCATTCCCATTACACTAACCAAAATTTAAGAAGATAAAGAAGAAGAAACAGCAGCACCCTGTTACAAAACAAAGTACTCTCCTCTGAAAGTGAAATTTGCTTTGGTCGCTATGACAGCTGATGGTCCAGTACTAACAGTATTCGTACTTGAGTGAGTGGAAAGTGCGCGGTACATTTTATAAATGATGTTGCGTGATATGTGACGACATGTCATCACAATTACTGTACTTGGAACAATAGTTCTCTCTCTTTCTGCCGTTTTAAGCATATGTAGCCTATGGTGGGATGAAATAATTTCTTCATTTTTGCTATTTGGCAGCTGTTAGGCTCAGAAATGAAGATTTTACTACTGCTACCGGGGCGTAGATAAGTTCAGGTGTGAATACATAAAGACATCTGTTTCGGTTCTTAAAAGACTGACTTTTATTCAATTCTTGTTCTTATCATTCGGAAAGGACTCCATATCCCAAACGAAGTCTCTGTCCTTCAGATATCTTTCATAGAACTACAAATAAATTGGATATTAAAAAATCAGTAATATTTAA
>NC_089743.1:10550227-10685227 GCF_040412425.1 Macrobrachium rosenbergii | reverse complement strand
CACACAGACGAACTCGGGGGAGTTGTCGAGACAGCCACTTGCTGCCAACGGACGAAGCCACACACAGACGAATTCAGGGTAGTTATCGAAACAGCCACTTGCTGCCAACAGACGAACATAGCCAAACACTGATGAGGTTGCTCCAAAGGATGTGGATCCAAAAAAAAAGTCATCCATCCAAAACGGACTCTCAGGTAATCATACCTGCTGCTGCTCCAAAACTGACTCCCAGGTAAGCATGCCTGCTGCTGCTACTCAGCTGCTGACTCCTCGCTGCTATGAACCTGACTGACGAAGTTGGACACCATCCGACAGACGTCAACTCACCTAAACAAAAAACAAGAACAGGATAACAGGTATAACAACCATACCAAGGTAACAATCAGCAAATGATTGTCCTGGCTAAACAACTGCAAAACCTGACAAGATTATATATATATACATTATGTATATATAAATATATATATATATACTGTATATATATACATATGTATTTACATATATATGTAAATATGTAAATATATATATATATATATATATATATATATATATATATATATATATATATATATATATATATATATATATATATATATTTTACGAATGTCCTGGGATACTTACTTGATTCTGGGTGGCAACGGATGAACACAGGGAGTTCCTTTTATTTGTTACACATCTGACTCAATATTAGGACAATTCGTAGACAAAGCAAGGGAAATCTATGTCTTAGGGCCTTCTTCATGTGAGGGAAATTTATGTAAACTCAAGAGTTCTCTTAATTATATTTACATAGCAAACACAGATCAGAAGAATGACGAGTTACTGGGCAGGTAACAACAAGGGCCTGCTAAAATAATGAATCCTACACAGGATAAATATTCTACACTGAAGATGTCTTCATAACAGCGAACATCGCAGTGGGAAAGGGGGAACTGCACATGGATCGGCTGAGAGATTCCACAGTCGAGGCCTATCTGCAAATATATGCAAGACGGTTACTTGCAGTAATAACAAGGCGCTCAAAAGGAAATTGAGGAATGCACAGATGGTGCCAAATAACTCAATTCAACACTAATGCATAACCACATTAACACTGAATGCTCCAACACAAATTACTGAGGTGATCTCACAATGGAAAAACAAATGAAATATTAGATAGAGAAATAACAGGAATCGTGACTGGCTAAAAAGGACCTTACTCCAGCACATTACCTTAGTCAAGATGACAATGTCCTCATTCAATAGGGCACTGGCAATGGAGGAGGGAATTATAATGCCACTACAAAAGTATACTGGGTCGAGCCCCGAGGTCGACACGTGGTTGATTCAAAAGGACAACCAAGATGAGGACGTCTGTCCTCAGTCGTGCTCTGAGTGATCTCTCTCGATTTCTATTGCAGTGTCTATTCATAACCTTTGGGGATTACGCACTGCATCTCTTCTGGGTGGCACAAAGGTCAATCTTTGTCACATTTTCTTTAATGATGGCATGGCAGCAGGAAACCCACATGGAATGTTCAGAATGAGGGGGGCGGGGGCCAACTTTCTCTTTTTTTTGCTCCTCCCTTGCCTGGCATAATACAGGGGTACCTGGAATTAGGCCTAAAAGCAGTCACTTTGAACAGAAAGAGAGGGGTAGGCTTAACCATTTTTGGGGAATGAAAGAGAGAGTTTTGGAAGGGGCGAGTGTAAACCACAGTTCTAGTAATTAATGACTTTTATATTCCTTATTTCTTTTTCAGCTATGTTGCAGAATGTAAAAACGGGTGAGGTTGTGAGAAAGAGATCCCATTTGTCACAGTATATATATAAATATATATATATATATATATATATATATATATATATATATATATATATATATATATATATATATATATATATATATATATATATATATATATATATATATATATATATTGGCTGGTTTCCCTAACCTCTTCTTTTCTCAGAATATTTTCAGTCTGGCCTCATCCGTCCTGCAACTCGTCAGCTGCTTCAAATCTTAGTTCATTCACTCCAGCCCTCCTTGCTATTCTTCTTGCCTCCCATTTGTCATTTGAACCTTACTCTTGGTACTCTTGCTAAGATTTACATTCAGCATCCTCCTCTTACAGGCGCTTTCAAACTCATTAACCATTCTCTGTAGTTTCTTCATACTATTGATTTATTGTTCGTCATTCGTAAACATAAACCAATTTACTTTCTCTTATCTCACATGCACCTACATTTCCTTTACTTGCCTGATTTTTTCTCTCACTAGAACATAATGAATAATAAACACTTTTGGAAGCATGGCGCTTTCTTCAAGACTATTACACCGAACCAGATCTATGTGTACTACCATTTACGTACCTGTACACAAGCTTCACTTTCATCATATAACGCTAACAAACACATCTTCCGCACCCCAAATAGCTTCTGTATATATTCTTTATGCAGATTTTTACCCACCCATAGTTCCTTTTCTAAATCCACGTTGCTCTTCTCATGTCAAGCTCTTTGTTCTTTGTCATATTTTTATAACTGAGACTCTTCATTGTGCATTCATCGTTGCTTTACCAAGTAACAAACTGGCTCTATGTTTCTTCCAATCTCCCCTATCACCTCTCACTTCATACAGGGATTATTATTCTTTCCTTCCATTCCTTCAGAATTTTTGCCTCATCAGCGCTTACTCTTGCAACCACGAATAAACCACAACCATTCAGTTATACAGTAACCACCATACCACAGCATATCACTTGTAATTCTGTAAATTTCTGATATATTCCCATTCTTCGCCTTTTTTAATAGCACTCCTTGCATCCCAGAGTGGTGAATTCATAGTTTGTCTCTTCCATAAAAATGAACAGCTCCACTTTCTCTTATCCTACATGCATCTATATTTCCTTCATACATACTGTGTCTTCTACGACTAACGAATGAATTAGTTATGCCGCTCTTGTATCACCTACATTCAACGAGCCTTAAAAATACTCCATCATTAGACGACTGCATTCTGTATTCTCTTCAGACAATCACTCCTTATTGGGCGTATGTTACTGTTTTGCTCTTTATCCTTTCTTTCTGATTGTGCTTCCCTCAAAAAACGCATTTTTTTATCTTTTTGAAGTTTTGCTCACATTCACTTCAAACATTTCAGAACCCCCTTGATTTTCATATTCAGGCCCTTGTATGACTGTATGTGTATTTCTCTCTTTTGTCACACTATTCCATTCCAGTCTTCTCTTGCCTTGTACTGAACCTCCCGCTCCCACCATACAGCTTTTCTTTTTTTTACTCCTCCTCTTTGTACGATGCCAATTAGTATTCATTGCTCTTCCAGGGAGCCGTCCATGAAACTTTCAAACTATTCATCGGCTCCAACGACATCTCTGCCTTTAATCCTATCATCCAACTTCCCCCATAAACCACTTTCACTTCCTTCGTATGAACATCACTTGTTTTCGTCTCACAGTCATAACCACCTCTGAACTCGACCTCTCTAGCTCCAACTGCAGCCTGTTTCCACAGTCTCATCATCAAAGTTATGACTGGATATACTTCCAGCCACTTCTCTTACCACCGTGACATCCATCAGCTTACTCAATGAACCATCACATATATAACTTACTCTTTTACTTGACATTTCTCTTTTGTACTTTGAACAACCTCTGAAAAACTAAGTATTTTCAACAGTCAGACGTTTTTTGAAGAATAATTTTTGCTCAAGACTCTGCATTGTCACTCACCTCAGGTACACCAAATGTATCAACAAAACCATTGTTTTCCTTATCGTCCATCCCTGCATACGAATCACACAGAACACAGACTTTCTCCTCCAAACACTGCTAGGGGCTAACTCAGGCTCTTCTGTTTCTTGACACAACAATATCAGTCCAGTTGTCTCACAGTCATCTTTCTACCACAAGAGACAACAGAAACCATCACTCTCTTATTTCCCATTCCTATTTAACACCTAGCCCTTTCATTCCTTAAATACTGTACATCTATTATCTGGCATTAATTTTTTTTCTCTAACGTATTATCTTATTTTTTGTTTATGTGTACCAGTGCATGCAAAGCTGTAAGAATTTTTTTTTTCAGTTTCTGGATAACCATAGGAGCGATCATGTATTACATCTAACTTCTAATTTAGGCAGTAACCTCTGCTGCAGTTGTAATAGCAGTTGATCATAGATTATAGACTGTTTTCATGTATGTATGCATGTATATGTATGTATGCATGTATATGTATGTATATATATCAGTAAGGAACCAAGGGCAAAACGCAGAACAGTATTTTACACAACTTTATTGGGACATGTTTCGAGCAGTACGCTCACTCGTTATCAATCTACAAAATTAAAATGACTACATTACAATTCTTATAATAAAATTCAAAATAATACGGCAAAATTACTATAAAAATTATATGAATGCGTTTAAAAGATGGCTAATCAAAATAAATAAATGAACAAAATAAAATAAAGCAAAATACAAAATTTAAGTCACAAAAACGGAAAGGTACAAAGACCGTTTCATATATATTGTGCATTTAGAAAATATAAAGTCAGTAGAAGAGTAGACAAGCTATATAAATCTGGTTGTTTTTTAAAGATATTTTTCATGTCCTTGAAGCCTCCGGGTCTAGACCAGGACGTCTTTACGGACTCCTCAAGGTCCATAAGGAAGATCAGCCACTAAGACCTATTTCATCAGCTATTGGAACTGCAAACTATAATACTGCTAAGTTTCTTGTTCCCATCCTTGCGCCGTTAACTACAAATGAGTATACCTTAAATGACTCCTTTCATTTTATTAAGTGCCTAAGAAACTGTAATTTTAATAAGTGGCATGGCTTCATTTAATGTGAAGTCTCTGTTTACACAAATTCCACTGGATGAGACGATTGACATTTGCCTAAATGAGTTGTTTAAAAATAATGATAGTGTCAGTGGGTTTAACAGGTCGCAGTTAAAGGAGCTTTTAGTCTTAGCTACCAAAGAATGTTACTTTTTGTTTAACGGTTTGTTATATAAGCAAATTGATGGTGTAAGCATGGGGTCCAGTGTAGGACCATCTTTAGCAAATGTGTTTTATGGAGAAAAGACGGTTGTCCTTTAGATTTTAAGCCCTTATTGTGCTGGAGGTATGTTGATGATACCTTCTTAATTTTTAAGAGTCGTAACCAGATTCCTCGTTTTTTGGAGTACCTTAATAGTAAGCATATTAATATAGAATTTACTTGTGAAATCGAAGATAATCATGCACTTGCTTTTCTAGATACTCAGGTAAAAATCTTGATGATAACTGTCACACCTCAGTCTTTAGAAAGCGTACTTTCACGGGTCTTAGTCTGAAGTTCAGTCAGCTACACCTTTCAAATATAAGATGAATTTGATATTGACGCTAGTAACCAGAGCATATAAAATTTGTTCTAGCTTTTTGAATTTGCATGAAGAATTGGAATTTCTAAGTTCACAATTAAATAACAATGGCTATCCGTTGAATTACGTGAATACATATACTGGCAAACAACTTTCGAAATTATAGGTAAAAAAAAAAAACCGAAACTACCGCTAATGTAAAGAAACCTATTATTTATTTACTTTTAACCTTTACTGGAACTCATAGTTACGATTTTAAAAAGCAATTAATTTCTATTTTGTCCATTGGTTACCCTCAGCTAGATATCAAAATAGTTTTCACTTTGCAAAATAGATCAGGTAATTTCTTTAAAATTAAAGACCCTATACCAACAAGCCTTCTGTCCAATCTGATCTATAAATGGCAGTGTGTGGTTGTGATGCCACTTACGTTGGAAAAACTACCAGATCAGCTTGGATGAGATGGTTTGAACACCTAGGAAAGTCATATCGTACAGGCAGTTATCTTTCAAGACCTAGTTACAGTGCACTTAGAGAACACAGCGAGGAGACTGGTCACCCTTTACATATTGATGATTTTTCTGTTTTAACCACTGCTCAGTTTGCTACAGACCTCGACGTTTTAGAAGTTCTAAACTCCATCAAGATAAAGCCTTCTTTGGCTAGAAATGTGGCTGTAACCTCACTACTGTGTTTTTAGTCTGCGTTTTACTGATTTGCATATTGACTAGTGTATTTGTTGTGCCTTTGTACCTTCCGTATTTGTGACTTAAATTTTGTATTTTGCTTTATTTTATTTTGTTCATTTATTTATTTTGGTTAGCCATCTTTTAAACGTATTCTTATCATTTTTTAGTAATTTTTCTGTATTATTTTGAATTTTATTTTAAGAATTGTAATGTCGTCATTTTAATTTTGTAGACTGATAACGAGTGAGAATACTGCTCGAAACATGTCCCAATAAAGTTGTGTAAAATACTGTTCTGGGTTTTGGCCTTGGTGTCCTTACTGATATGTAGATCAGTGGCGTTCCTGAGGGGGGGGGTGTGCGGGGGCTGTTTGAAATCGCCCCCCGGGCCCCAAAGTGAGGGGGGCGGCCAAAATGCGAAATTTAACCATTGCTGCTATGACAGGACAAGCTAAATCCAGTGGCCCCAAAATGTTCAAGGGCCCCATTTATATTTGGACCCGAAAGTATGGGGCCCACTAAAGGGCCCCAATTTCCAATTTTGTGAACAAAAATGTAACAAAAATATTATGTAAAAGAAATAGGGCTCTCCAGGGGCCCCTCCCAATTGTAGAGCCCATTATAGACCACCTCATACGGATCAGAGGAGGGTGGGCAACGTTGATTGGGCTAAGGGCAGGGCCGATCTAAGGCAATTGATTACTGCTTATAGGGGTCCTAATTATCTTCTGAGGACCCCCATAATGGCCCCATAATATCGCCATAAGAGTACATTACTGTTATCCTCATTTTTACCATTTATCATTATGTTTAACTGGATTAAGTGGATCTTCAGTTATTCAGTGTACACCTAGTTTTAAGAAATTAAATTTCTGAAATTTGCATTTACAAGTGCCTTTAAAATGATCCTACAATTGCTCATATTCTAAAAATTTTCCCGGGTGGGGGCTTACAGCGCCCCCACCCGAACCCCCCTCCCCTCTCTGCTTTGGCTCGCTTCGCTCGCCTCCCACCCCATAAGAGGGGCCCCAAATGTCTAGGAACGCCCCTGATGTAGATGGCGCTTCCCTCTCTCTCTCTCTCTCTCTCTCTCTCTCTCTCTCTCTCTCTCTCTCTCTCTCTCTCTATATATATATATATATATATATATATATATGTGTGTGTGTTTGTGTGAGTGTGTGTTTGTGTGAGTGTGCATGTGTGTGTATACACACACACACACACACATATATATATATATGTGTGTGTGTGTGTGTGTGTATAATTGTAGAATGTGCAGATATGGGTAAGAACTAATCAGTTCTGTGGTATTGCCCGATGGTTTCAAAATATTTCACCCTAGAGTCAAGTTAAGAAAGAAGGAGAAACCCATAATTTGTCCAAGCCTTCTAGACTGGGATCTAAGCTGACTATCTCTCTCTCTCTCTCTCTCTCTCTCTCTCTCTCTCTCTCTCTCTCTCTCTCTCTCTATATATATATATATATATATATATATATATATATATATATATATATATATATATATATATATATATATATATATATATATATATATATATATTATATATATATATATATATATATATATATATATATATATATATATATATATATAATATGTATATAAATAGTGTGTGTGTGAATAAATGAATTAAGCCAAGGTCCGAAAAAACAGTTATAAAAACTTAAAAAAACTCACTTTCTTCTTAAAAATAAAAATAAAATTGCTCATCGTTCAGCATAAGTGGTGTCGAAAAGGATTATGAGAGTTTTATAGTCTAATAATGTCAACATTTCCAGAGTTTTACGTTTGATGTGTAAATGTTCAAGTGTCTCATTGCTTATCTGGGTATTATATCTTCTCTTGAAATTTAAAAAAAAAAAACACTTATTCGGATATCCAAGCGTATAATACGAACATATTTTGGTGAAATTACTGCCACCATGGAACCAGAGTGCCACAATAGTCTGGTTCAAACAAGGATATAGGAATTCAAACAAGGATATAAAGACCTTACTCCATCTTCCTTTTCAAAAGAATAAAAATGCCAAAGTGCTGTATCCATCAGACAGATTAAGGATTTCACAGCTTCAAAGGAAGCAACAAATTGTCCACCGTGACAGAGTATTTCAAGTGGCACTTCTGCGTGATTTTGATGTTCTAAGGTTTAAATCAAGGCAGCAGCAGAGGCAGGAGAGCTTTAGGACCTGGCATGGGAAATGGGCTTAGAAAGCCAAGAAATGAGAGATGCTGTTAGGGAACAGCAAAATCTAGCCCGTGCAGAGCAGAAGAGAGAAAGTGTAACAGTAAAATAGGAAGCTGAAAGATAGAGAGCTTGTGAAAAGCAAGAGAAGGGGCTGAATGACAGTGTGCACATGGACTTCAAGTGTTAAGACGTAAGGCAGAAGTTGCCAGTGGAACTTTTAAGAGGAAGGTAAGCAACACTAGCACCCCTGTAGTTATTGCAAAGCCCAAAGTGCCTAGATTCAGCGAGAAGCATTACATGAATACTTTCTTTTAAGATTTCAAAGGCTTGCAGAGAGCCAGAGTTAGACTATGGATGATTTGGCTTTGTCTCAATCCAATACCAACAGGTAAGGGTCTGCAAGTTTTTTTATAATATACCACCCGATGAAGTCTTGAACTATGATAGCCTAGTGAGAGCACTTTTGAAGAGATATGAGATGACTGAAGGATTTAGGAAGAAATTCCATGAAACTAAACCAGGACAAGGTAAGACTACATATCATATTGTAGTTAGGCTACAAAGATATTTGAACAGGTAGATCAAAATTGCTGACTACGAAAATCAGTCTGGTGATTTAGCAAACTAGTTCATCAAAGAATAGTTTGTCAACACTTGTTCAACGGAAATGACACTAATCCTTAGGGAAAGAGCACCAAAGGATATTGGTGAGATAGTGTAGCTTGCTGAGCGATACTTAGAACTTCATGAGATAAGCTTAGTAGAATGTCAAAAGCCCATGATTAAGTTTAGCAGGAGTATTCAGAACTCCAAGGACTTCAACACAGTTAAGCAGAGGCAAACAGACAATAGTGAAGGTAGGTACTTTATGTGTCACAAGCCAGGACACCCAGTCAAAAAACTGTGTGCTTACTTAGAATAAGGACCAGCAGAAGTTCAAGCATAAGGTAGTCAGTGCTGTGGTAGTGGAATAAAGGTTACGTATACCTTAGTTTAACCAGACCACTGAGCTGATTAACAGCTCTCTTCTGGCTGTCCCGAAGGATTAGACTTATTTTACGTGGCTAAGAACCAATTGGTTACTTAGCAACGGGGCTTACAGCTTATTGTGAAGTCCGAATTACATTATAGCGAGAAATGAATTTCTGTCACCAGAAATAAATTCCTCTTATTCGTCATTAGCCGGCAGGAGACTCGAACTCGGGCGCCTAGCGAATGCTAGCCCACAACTCTATCGACTCCCCTAACGAGGAACATGTGGTAGTGGAGAAGCCATGGGGAGTGACAGCTATCATGATTTGTGAAGATGCCCTTATAGCCAAGCTGGGAGACTGTCATAAATGGAACGCTGGAACTGGCTAATGGAGTTGAACTACCAGTTGTGTTACTAGCATGCATATCTAAGGAACAGAGGAAGACAGCAAATTTACCAGTTAGTGAATGTTATACAGGCAAGGAGAAAATGACAGGCTACAAGATGCAGGTTGTACTTGTGCAGTTGTACTTAGAAGTTCGTTAACTGAGGACCAAATGGATAGAGTATCGATAGGTAACCATGTACAAAGATTAATGTAAACATTCCTTATTATTTAGGAGAATTCAGTGCTATGTTCATACTCCTAGATAACCACGTTTATGAACTTATCTTTGGAGATATTCCGGGTCTTAAAGGCGACGAAGAAGTTGTTAAAGCTGAGACAGATGGTCGAGAAAATTGTAGGGACAGACGAGCAGGAAATGATGTAGAAGTTGATCTAGAAAAGGTTGGTACCAAGACACCAGTGTTGCAACCAGAGACAAATACTGCAGGAAAAATTCAGCATCAGGCCATAAGCAGTAGCTTCTGACATCCTGCACGTAGGAGTAGAGCAGCCAAAAGAAACCTAGTAGGATACTAGTCTAGCCAAGCAGTAGGTGAGAGCCAGGATGATGAAGAGTTCAGGGCGTAGAGTGGAGGAACTTTTGAAGTTGAAAGTTTTTTGATGACATAGTGTCAAAGTATAATTTATGAGATTATTTTTTCCTTATAATAGTTCCTCATGACTATTCTCTGTTGCAGTTCTGAGAATGGATGAATTCTTCAATTTTCGCGGTTATTCGAGCATAACGAAAAAGTATACATTAATTGCATACATAAGTTTAATTTAAAGAAACAAAATGTGCAGTAAGGTTGTGAAATTTGTTGATCTTTAATTATTTTAATGTGTTATTAATGCGTTAATTAAGATTTCTGAGAGGTCTTTTGAAACCTTTTCATTCAAAAATATTTCCAGACTGCCAAAGTTGACAAGAATTACATAATGTCTGCTTGTGGTAAGGCAGCACAGATGCCATGATCATCGAGATTTGAGGCCAACCGTATATATTAGCCAAGGAGCAAGAGAGAAATCGGGCAGACAGACAGAAAACAGAAGGCAGTCTTGACCCCTCTTCAGATCACATCAGACGAGCAAGGCGTTTATATCCATACGATCAAGCGCATAAGTTCAGGAATATGAAGGTCTTCATATTTTGTTTTATTCCTGCGTTCCGTGACGTCATCGCCACTCCTTCAAGGATATTCTATGTATTAAAGCACATGTTGATATAAATTCAGAGTTGATTATAAGGTCCTATAGTATAAAAACAATTTAATGCTAAAATCACAAGTCAGTCTTAACTTACACGAATGCTTGATTAAAATTGTGAGATTTAAAAGTATGTGAAACCGAAAAATTATAAACGATGGAAAAAATTAAATATTTCGACAATATTAAAAAACAATACCAATATACATATTACAAAAACGAACAGTTATACACTTCATAAAGATACACTTGAAAACATTGGCAACACACAACCAGCCTTTCAGCATCAAAGATAAAAAACACACTGCAAGTTACAAAAAAATGACGGAAATTTAGAATAAAAACAACGGGACGGTAGAGGAATGGTTGTTCAGAGTCGGAACCCGCGATTTAATATTTAGTTTCCAGAACTAGTAGTTCGTTGACTTCCTTTGTTTGGACAATAATTTTATAATCTTCTAAATAACGTGATTATATTAGAAGCTTCCGTATTAGACAGTTTACACCCAACTCTATAGCTTACGCCCCAATAAGCATCGGCCCTGACCTTGAGAAAACGGCGGGTCGATTCCATGTATTTTCTCATTACGTCTGGGACAAGTGTATTCTCAAACCACGTGCGACGTCATCAAAGGACAGAGTCGATCTTTATACTTGAAGAGTCAGCCGATGGTCTTTAGGATTCATGGGAATGAGTTTCATATTTATGACTCCAAAATGTTTGTGTATAACCTTTGTAAAGTCCCTTCGAAAATTATCATTTAACAGGTACGGGAGAGCTGCATAAAGAGAGCTTAGGGACATAAAACGCTTAGGAGGTTTAGAAGACTCTTGATTGAGGAGCTCACTTAAAATCTTATAGCAAATTTGATAAGGAAAACTGTTAACTGGAGGAGAAAAGTTATTGCGAAAGAGAGCCCAGCTAGAAGTGAGACAAACAACGGTAGATCAATGTATATATAGAGTTAAGTTTGAAACTTATGGAAACGAGGGAATTCGAGATATTTCTATTCAAAAATGAGCCGGTTGTTGATAGGCAGACAGAAATTTCCAAGGGACAAGTAAAATGAAATTTAACAAACGGGAGAAGTGGTTATAAAAAAGAAACAAAAAACAGTGACACAGGTATCAAAATGTCATGAAATTAATGGGTATTGACTGTTGCTATATCGATAGATTCTGAACGGTATATATATATATATATATATATATATATATATATATATATATATGTGTGTGTATATATATATGTGTGTGTGTGTGTGTATATATATATATATATATATATATATATATATATATATATATATATATATATATATATATTAAAATCTTGGTTTAAATGAAAATTTGTTGCCTCTTAAATACATTTATTCTAGTCTTCAAAACTGTATAACTTTCCACCTTTTCAGTGGATAGCAGTGAAGGTGTCTTTATCTTAATAGGCACATTATAAAATTCTTGGACTTAGAATTTTACCTACTCTACGGGCATTCAGAAATTTTACATAAATTCACGACAGTTCGAGCTTTCACTGTCACCTCTCCACACATCTCACACACTCCCTGCCTTTTTCCAACTGACTCTGCTTCCTGAGTCTTCGTATATATACTGTATATGGCATTCATTCGATGCCAAATTTTGGTATAATTTTCCCAAGTTTTGTCCATGTGGGCTTCCCTTTTCCATCAATGTTTGCTGATCTATACATTTCGTTCAACGGTTGTTATCGAGTTAATGTTATGGTGCGCAAGAGGTCACCGGGCGAGGTCAAGATTTCAATTACAGTGGTTCTTTTGCCCAGTGCTGTGTGAGATAAACAATGTACAGTAATTCGTATGGGCGGCGATCGGTCAAACGCAGCATCTGGGATCACTTAGTACGTTATTGCCCCTTTTCTATTTTCCTCTCTGTCTTTACATGGAAACACTTGAAACAACTCAACATTATACCTGATGATCAGTCAGCATACAGAAAAACCACTCAACAGGGTCTACATTGTGTGCAATTATAAATATGATAGGAATTATAGCAAGTGGAAAATGTGGCATCCTGGTTGTGCTTGACCTAAGTGCAGCATTTGACACAGTTGACCACAACCTACTGCTTGACAACCTGAGAGCAGTAGGCATCGAAGATGACGTACACAAATGGTACAAATTAAAAGCTACTTAGAAAATGGCTCCCAGTAAAAGCTAGAAGAGAATATAAAATACTACTTACAGTCTTTAAAGCACTAAAACATGAACCAGCATATCTGAGAAACTGTAATTAGACATGCAAGTGAAGCCAAATAGGCTATTTGAACCTAGAGCAAATTGTAAGTCGCGAGAGAGTATTTGTACGCTGCGCACCAAGACTATACAACAGAATACCGCCTGAAGTGAAGAGCATACAAGAAGAATGCAAATTTAAAAGGGAACTAAAGACTCTCCTATTCTGCAGGAGCTACGATACTGACGAGACAACACTCAAAGAAAATTTTATAAAATATAAGAAGCACCTTATTTTGAAAACGTACATGGGCCCGCCAGAGAGGAAATTATCCCTGTGCAGGGCTGTACATAAAAGCAAACAAAGTGAATTCGCTCTACTTCGGGAATATCATCACCTAATTATTTATCATTTATAATTCCCATCCCATGATATTCCCGAAGTAGAGCGAGTTGGATATGAAACGACATTGATAACTTAATGGTTGTGTATAAAAATGTAACGGTGATGTGATTATATATATATATATATATATATATATATATATATATATATATATATATATATATATATACTGTATATATATTCTAACGTGTTTACATACACACTGCTTGTAAGTAGAACCCTAAGCTCATATGAAAATCCCCCTTTTTCTCGTGTATTATGATTGCCACGAAGTTTAGATAACAAGGCTGCCGTAACATCAAGTGTTGATACCTGGCTCATAACGTAACATCAAGTGTTGATTCCTGGCTCATAGTGACCATTTCACCAGGTAAAATCATAAAAATAAAATATAATATATATATACGAGACTACAGGTCTACCCCAAAGCCAAATCAAAAAGTCCTTCAAAAGAAGGCATCGTGCTTACCCCATACAAAAATGGGAAAAAAGCACGTTAAAAGAAGAAGAAGATATATATACTTTATATATATAGTTTTGCATGTGTGTGAGCGCCCCGCCATCTATTGCCAATAGGCTGGCCTGGTAGGCGTGGTTTCCTTCGTACGTAACTTTTTCCCAACGACCGCTGGGTAGTACGATCTCGTTTTACACGACGCCAAAGAAAGAAACAGCTGATTGATCAGCCGAGCGAACGAGCGAGTCACTGTGACTGAGCGTCTGCCTCCCAGTCCAAGCAAACCGAGATACTTGTCCCAAATTTGATATCGTCAGTCTGCTTTTAAGCAATGTTCCGAGTGGCAGGTACCAGCCAGTAAGACCTTAACCAGGACGAAGGAGAATTAGACTAGTGTGGTGGTATGGAATGCTTTCAACTAATTTTCTTGTCTGCCGCGAGGTAGATGGTTTTGCTTGCTTCGGGGGTTGAGTTAGTATAGTGTTTGCTTGTTTCAGAGGTTGAGTTATATAGTGTTTGCTTGCTTCAGGGGTTGAGTTATATAGTGTTTGCTTGCTTCAGGGGTTGAGTTATAGAGTGTTTGCTCGCTTCAGGGGTTGAGTTATATAGTGTTTGCTTGTTTAAGGGGTTGAGTTATATAGTGTTTGCTTGTTTCAGGGGTTGATTTATATAGTGTCTGCTTGCTTCAGGGGTTGAGTTATATAGTGTTTGCCTGCTTCGGTTGTTGAGTTATATAGTGTTTGCTTGTTTCAGGGGTTGAGTTATATAGTGTTTGCATGTTTCACGGGTTGAGTTATATAGTGTTGCTTCAGGGGTTTAGTTGTATAGTATTTGTTTGCTTCTTTCCTGTGTATTTTTAATTGTCAAGAACGGGTTAAGTGGCTGTTAACTCTTGGATGAACGAGTTTTAACCACAATAATTTATTACAATCCGGTTTTCAGTCGTGTTAACATAGGCCTCAGTCTCGAGTCCAAACAGAAGTGCTAGGCCTAAGGTAAACACATTGAATGAGGCCTAGCTAGGGGAGGTTTAGGTAATTCTAAGTACCAGCTCCGAGCCAGTTTTTACCTTGGAAACTGGTTTTTTCTATACTATTAGGGCTTCTGATACTGGCATTGAGTATATTTGTTGTTGGCCAAATGTTATTTGCCCCCTAACTCTACTCAACAGTAAAGGGGGACTGTGGGAATTCTAGGATTTGGGGGGGGAACACAGAAATGGAGCGGATGTGTTTACGTTGGGGAGACGCCCCCTGGAGGGAAAAAACGAGAGGGAGCCATTCGCCAACAGGAGGGAGTTAAATGCATTTCGCCGTCTTTAGTACTAGCGTTGGGGGAACGGAAAGTCTCTTCGCCGTGTTTAGTACTGGGCAGGGGCGGGTGCGCGTGGTACCCATGCGTTAACAAGTTATTACACTTGCCTGACGGGATATGAACCATTCCAAACAGACGTACCCGTGCTCTGTCTTGTGAAGATCGCACATGGAAACCCCTTGTTGGATGGACTTGGGCGACAATTACAGGTTAATTACATTTGTGCAACAAAAATTGAAGATAAATCCATAATTAGCAACCAAAAACTGTAGAAAAAGTCATATTAGAAGGAAATCGCCGCTGCGGAGCTACTACTTAATCTACCGAGGTTTGGAATGATAATCATAACCAGGAGTGGTAACCAATGAATCACTAGCCCCTCTTCTAAGATCTGTCAAAATGCTCGGTCTAACCCAGTTACTTTTCATTCCATTTGTGTAGGGACGACCTGGGCCTGCTGGGTAGGGGCAGAGGTAGGCAAGGCTAATACAGCCCTGGTCATTGGGAGTACACTCTACAGGGGCGAGTGTAGGGTGACGGGAACAGTAAAACTTGACAATAGTTGTGGCACCTGATCCCCACCAGTTGTCGACTGGGACAGGTTTCGGATACATAAATAGACCAAACTTTTCCTATAATGCCAGGTCCTGACCTAACCAGATCTTACCCACCTATAGCCCTTCGTTTGCCGAGTCGGTTGAGCTTCAGACTGTCACTCGATGGGCCGGAGTTCAATTCCCCCTGCCAGCTGATGAAGAGTTAGAGGAATTTTTTTCTGTTGATAGAAATTCATTTCTTGCTATAATGTGGTTCGGATTCCACAATAAGCTGTAGGTCCCGTTGCTAAGTAACCAATTGGTTCTTAGCCACGTAAAATAAGTCTAATCCTTCGGGCCAGCCCTAGGAGAGCTGTTAATCAGCTCAGTGGTCTGGTAAAACTAAGGTATACTTAACTTTTTTAACTTACCCACCTAACCTAACTTAGGGCGACGTGCCCTGACCTGGCCGGGGGAGAGGGCGGGGCTTCACCCCCCTGAACCCCCCAAAAAGGCAGTAATCTGTCCGGTCGGCGACTGGTGGGAACCAGGTCGCACAACTATTGTAAAGTTTTAGCCCTTCCTAACCTTGGGGCACCGTTACGTGACCTGGCCAGAGGCTTTTCCCCCCAAGACCCCTCCAAGTAACATTAAACATTGCAGACAATGGACTTAGCTTCTGTTCTACAAACTACCCATGCAATTAAAATTTTCTTTTAACCATTAGCCTAGTGCATTTTGGACTTGAAATATGGTTTTCCCATGTTTTAATGTGCTTAAATGTTTCTGTGGCCTTTGTTTGGTTAAAAATAAGTAGTCATAGATATTGGCTAATGGGCCCCCCCATATATCCTTATATCCTACAGTTCAGGGGATCACAGTGGGAAAGTCGGGTTTTGGGTGGGGGATAAACACAAAACGAGTAAAATACAAGTGTCGATTTAACCTAACCTACGGGGGTTGTGTCCTTGGTAATTTTTCGGAAGACTCCAGCCAGCCATTTCCAAAGGTGCCAGCTAGCCATTTTTGCATGAAAAACCATTTTGGATTTTTCATGCAAAAATGGCCAGGAAATGATAAGGTAGTAAAAGAACCTAAAAATACCAACCTAACGTAAACTAGGGGTGTTTACTGGTTACAATTTTGCTGTATTAGTTATGGAGGGGGCTGGTATTGTCTTACCTTCCAAGTCCTTATTTTTCTCTGCTATTAGGCATTTGCGAAGGTTATGTATTGAGAAGAAATTTTTGTTTTGATGTGATTTACCCAAGAAAATATAAATTATAAAGCGGGAATTGGCTGGAGTCTAACGAAAAATAACCGCGTCCTTACCTAGCTGGCAGGAACCTTAGGGTTGCATCCTTATCTAACTCGGGGGAGCTTGTCCTCCTGAATCCCCCCCCCCTCTTAATCTAACCTAGGACCTGGGGCCCTTACATTCACCTAGACCCCACCTAACCTCCTGTAGGGGGATAGTACCATCAATGCACCTCATGCTGAGCACTGTAGGCATTACTTAAGGTTCTTTACAGCGTCCCATCGGCCTCTAGCTGCAACCGCTTTCATTGCTTTAACTGTATCTCCTTTCATATTCTTTGATCCATCTTACTTTTCACCCTCTCCTAACAAGAGATCATAGAGCAAGTGCAAGTTTTTCCACCTGTTACAAATTTCAAACCTTTTTACTGTCAATTTCCTTTTCAGCGCTTAATGACTCATAGGTCCCAGCACTTGGCCTTTGGCCTAAATTCTATATTCTATTTATTCCCACCAAACCTAACCTACAGGACCATGTCCTTACATAACCCAGGAAGGTTGGGGGTTGCTTTGCCTCTTCCAGAAGGCCCCCCCTCCACACCTAACATAAGGTGCCGGGTCCCCACCTAACCCTAGACCCACCACATAATGTAATCAAGGACACTGCAAATGAATAATAATGTTGTGATCTAACTAGGACACCTAACCTAACCTAGGGCACTAGGTCGTTATCCTAGTGTATAATGTTAGTTTGAAAACATTCCATAAAGTTACCTTAACTTGAATTGGAAATATCAGTAGGACTGAGCTCTTCAGACTGGTCAGGATCATCCCTAGATGTTGAGGACCTTGGGGTGTCAGACTGTGGGTGGTTAACCAGTGCTTCTTAACAAAATTTACTTCCATTGTGAAAGGTGAGACCCTTCAAGACGGCACCTTTGATATCTAACCAAGAAATTACATCGCCACTCTTCTTTGTCTAAACAGGTTTCATTGTAGCATTACAACAATGCATAAGTGCTGTTCTTTCCAATAATTTATGGAAGAATTGCACTTGGGGCACTGCAAAGAATTAGGTAAAACAATGTTCCCTAAGGTAAACTAAGCAATTGTGTAAGGAGGACAAAATCTAGTATGGAATTTGTGATGCAGCCAAAATATCCAGGGAGCAAGAAGAAACTGAACTAAAGGCCCTGTGACTGCAAACTGTAGCCAGCTTTTTCAAACAATGCCTGATTTCTGAAGCTTATAACAAAACGACCCATCACGTTGCAGCATTTTCCCATGTATCCAGTGTTCCAGGAGAATGTAATAAATGTTTCAGATATGTAATCCATTCTTACCCACAGTGTACTCAAAATCTGATTAGGAGCGCCACTCCTATAGCTGTGTTAACTTAAACAACATAGAAAAACTTCTAGTAGCTTACAACATTTGGCAGAAAAAATTTTAACAGTAGATTTGTGACAGATACAAGCATGTTAAGGAAACATAAGATCAGAACCAAAAACTGCAACATCATATTATGCTTTTAAGTAAATTAATACCTTAGACTAACCTATCCCTGAAGGATATTTTAGAATGATAGAATGAGGTGGTGCACACTTCACTTTAAGTGTGTATCAGGCAATTAATTCAGCATCACTGTTCTGAACATTTCTGATGTTCATTTTGGTGGCAAATATGTAGTTTCAGAGATGCTAGACACCCTTATATCTTATATCTAACAGAGGTGCTGATAACTGAAAATTGGCACTTTTCAACGCCAGTAAGCCCCAAAAATCGCAGAAAAGGCACCAAACTATTAAATAGGCAGTTATAACCATTTTTAGAGGGGGTGTGTCAAGTATTTGCCGATTTTGGTGATTCGCGGTTAGTTGTGGTCCCTATCCCCCACAGATACCAGGGGTTGACTGTGTGTGTTTTGTAATGCATTATAATGGTGTATGAAAATTTAAATCTATGAAACCAAGCTGTTATTATTTATAATTTCTTGGATATGTAATTTCTTTTATTAACCAGGGAACTAAGGGCCCTCTGTTTTTTACTTTTATTTATTACATTTAGTTTTGTCAGTGTCTTAAGTGTCAGTTATCTTAACCGTAATATATATATTTTTCCCTTGCAGCCACAAGTTTATTAGCAGTTGGAGGAAGTGCATATTTAGCAGCTTTTGCAAGACCTCTAGTCATGGTAAGTGAATGGTTGTTTATATAAGCAGAATGTGTTTATTCATGATGAGGTAGTTCGTGTGATAGCCATCCTGCATGTGTTTATTTGATGATCTGAGTGATTAAAATAAGGTTTTACTTCCCAATATTTAATTCAACAAGTAACCAGTACCAGTGGTTACTGTTGTGCAACTGTTTATATGCCATATGCTTCAAAGATCTGATTCTAGCTCAGGACTTGGCTCTTTTCAAGTGTCTGATAGTATTTATCTTTTTAGATAAGCTTTGACTCACCTTCAGGGAATTTTCATAATGTTTTTAAGTTGTTTCATGGAGAAGTTCAGTTGACCATTTGGATGCATCTCTGGCTTTACTTAATCTCCAGTCTAATGGGGATTTGCAGCGCAAAGGTTAATTAGAATTTTATTGTTTGTATGTTTTCTTGGTGAAGTTAGTAATGTTGGTCACTTTTTTTTTTTCCAACATTTTTGCACTTATTGATCAACCCTCATTTTAGTTTGCTAAAGTTTTCTTTATATGGTATATTGTTGTAGGCCTCATTCATGTAATTTTCATAAATTTATCAAAAGTTTGAAGTTAAGTTTACAAAAGTACAAACCATTTGTTAACTGAACATTATTTTGCAGATCTTTTTAGTTAATCCTTCACCTCTTTGATACAACCTTGTTGTTACCTTTCAGTAATAAAATTGGTTAGGGTGGCTTCTGGGGGTATATTAGCTAGTCTATCAAGCAAGCTTGGGTTTGTATCAAGCAAGCTTGGGTTTGGTAGGGTGCTCTGCTGAATTAACCTGGGTAAGTCACTCAAGAATGACACAAGCCTTTAGTTGGCAAGCTTGGGTTTGGTAGGGTGCTTTGCTGAATTAACCTGGGTAAGTCACTCAAGAATGACACAAGCCTTTAGTTGGTGTTGCTGTGAATGCATGCAAGTGAAAGGTGGAAGATTTATTTAGTGTATGTCAGTACAGTATAATCTTTTGTGATAGCTCTTTAGCATATCAGTGATTACTCTTTGTCTTGTATAGCTAGAGAGATTGTGCAGTAGTGTTTACAGTATGAGGTTGCCTCTGTATATATTATCATAGTGCTGTACAATGATTTTTCATATTATAGTACCATAATATCTAATGTATTCATGTTAATTTGGGTAAGGTTGCCATATAGCTGCAATTCACAGAGTGTAGCTACTGGTAGTTCCCATTTATGATGAGAATAGCTTCTGATCCTTGTTAAGCAAAAATGACATTTTTATAATAAAATAAAGTTTTATATATACTTACCAAATAATTACATGGCTATAGTTTCTACTTACGCAGCAGCTCAAAATTCAAAATTTGCAATAGCGCTCTTTTGTTTTGGGTGTAGGTGTACTACCCCGCCCACTATCGGGAAAGATTAGGTACAATGTAGCTAAAGAGCTCAATTCGTTGATGCTCTGTGTCCATGAGAGGGGAGGAGGGAGGACTCTGATCATGTAATTATTAGGTAAGTATATAAAAATGTCCTTATATAAGTAACTTACCAAATAATTACATAGCTGAATCCACATTGATTGGAGGTGGGATGAATGGACATATACTACCCCAAAAAAACTCTGATATGGAGAAGAATTTGGAATAGAAAGTTAGCTAGCATCTTGAAATGCTTGTTGTAACCTTACCTGGTGAGGGAGCAACGGCAGACGGGTACTGCCTCTGGTCATAGCTCCTCTCGACTTGTGGTGGCGTGGCGGCAGAGCCAAGGGTTGCCTCTACTTGAGTTGCCGTTTTGCATTGGAGGAGGTTAATTGCAGGTTGCCAAGGCTTACAATCCAAACGGGTCACATAAATAATATGTGGATATGGCCTTGCCCTGGGCACAGTACAATAGAACGACAAAGACCTGGTAAAATCAGCCTTAGCCAAGCCCGCTGTTAACTGGGGACTACCTGTAGACTGAGTCAGGACTAGCTGCTGCTGCTTGAAGTTTATTAAAAGGCCTAAATCTTGAGCGAGACAAAAAGTTTTCTGCAGGTCCTCCGTGCACTGAGATCTCGAGGGGGAGCATAGGAGCCAATCGTCCAGGTACAGAGAGATGTTTATCCCCATGAGATGTAGCCATTTTGCTAGGGGAGCGAGTACCTGGGGTAAAAACTTCATGGGCCATGGAGAGAGTGAAGCAAAGTGCCTGAAATTGGAAGACTCTGTCCGGGAACACGAATCTCAGATACTTCCTGGAATCTGGGTGAACTGGAACGTGAAAGCAAGCATCTTGCATGTCGATCATAACCATCTGGTCTCCCTGGTGGATGGCCGACAATACCGACTGACTCGTCTCCATTTTGAATTTCATTGTTTGAACGAAGAGGTTCAGGGCACTGACATCCAGGACAGGTCTCCATCCTCCCGATGGCTTGGAAACCACGAAGAGGCGGTTGTAAAACCCCTCCGTGTTTACATCCTCAACAACTCACATGGCTTTCTTTTCTAGTAGGGCTGACACTTCCCGAGATAGGGCCAAAAACCTCTCTAAGCCTACCGAGTAGGCTGTTAGGCTGATGGGAGAGGTTACTAAGGGACTTTTCTCCCTGAAAGGGATTGCGTAGCCCTCTTTCAATACCTTCAACACCCACAGCTCTACATTCTTCTTTTTCCATTCTGTCCAGAAATGGGAAAGTCTTGCTCCCACTGGAACGCGGAGGACGGACCACTCACTTACGAAGTGCTGGCCTGTTAACTGTTTTCTTTGTTGGTCTGGAAGTTCGGAGGTTGGCTCTAGGTCAGGACTGGAAACAACCTCTAGAACTTCAAAAGGACTGTTGCTGGAAAGGCGATGTTCTAGTAGCTGTGGTAGAAGCAGTGGCTCGTGCGTGGGAACTTCGTGCTTTTGGTGGATCGAGTGAGGAGATTCTGAATTGATTTCCTCTGTAGCTGTACTGAAACTTGGTCCAGGGTGTCCTGTGGGAACAGACTATTTTTGTCCAGGGGGCCCAAAAAGAAGCAAAGAACATTGGGTGCCCACTAGCTGTCGGAATAGACACTGACTCCTTCGAAGTGGCTGCATTCTTCACAGACACTTGGCGCCCCAGAGATGGGTGCTCGGCACCTAGGTGCTCTGGGATTTGATGTTCAAACTCCGAGCGGTCATAAATGGGCTCTTCCAATTCGGAATCTGGGCGCCCACGAACTGGAAGGCGGAAACTGCACTCTCATACACTGGGCGCTCGGACGAAGTGCACTCGTGTAATAGGCGTTCGGACACTGGGCTTTCTAGAGATGATAGCTCGGACACCGAACGCTCTTCAAGTTGGCGCTTACATACAACCATACCATAAACTGGGCGCATGAACGCTTTGTGCTGATAAGCTGGGCTGGCACACACACTTTTGGGGTCAGAACGCACTTTCGCAACTGAATGGGGACTAGAATCTCTAGCTGGCGACTCCCAAAAACTACAAGAAGGGAGAGAGGTACGTTTTTTCTCTACAGCTTGCTTACGAGACGGGCAAATCGGTTTCCAAGGAAGCGCCTGGCCTTTTCAATGGCCTAGAAACTTTCGCAAGATGGCCACTGTGCTTCTTGGATACAGGAGAGTCTGAATCACTTGATGATAGGGCATGTACGTCCATATGAACGCCATTCCAATGGCGTTCATCCACAGCCTGGGATTGGCTACCAACAGGCTCAGATGAGGCAACGACTGCTCGTGGGCAAACCCCACCAACCTCCCTTGGACTGCCAGTATGCTTCCTCCCGGGTGAGCAAGGGGAGTTTAGCAGGGACCTTGGTCTAGGAGCATCAGTGGGACGAACAGCTGCCCCCTCCACTGACACTGCACTCGACACCACACTATTAAATTTGTCCATTAGGACCTTCACAGAATTCCCAATCTGGGACATAGTATAACAAGTAAATTAAATTGTTGATCTACCTGTTCTTCTAAGCTGGCAATGGCATTGGGTTCAGCAGAATGAGAGCTAGGTCATGGAGTGATAGTAAAAGCTGGAGGACTGGAAATGGTAGAAAAAGCTGTCACAGGTGTTGAAGGGGTAGGCATAACATCAATATCAACTCCTGGAGAATAACCTGTACTAGCAGACACCTTTGCTTCAGCCCTAGCTGTAGCTTTTCTCAAACGATCACGCTGTAATTTGTCTAAGTGAGTCTGTGAAGTCTTTCATTTCCCCTTATCCCAGTCCCTAAAAGAACTACATACTGTGTGAGAGTCATATTTTGCAGAAGTGAGTCTAGTTTTGCAGCCTTTGCTGCAATACCTAATGCTAGACAAACTAGAGTCAGCCATAAAAGGCCAAAAGTCCAGCTAGGCAAGTCACAATTGAAGATATAATCCAGAATTCTAGCTAAGCTAAATAGCTGCACTACCAGAAGCAAAGAGTACTTCACCAAAGACGATCTCGTACCATCCGGCGAAAACGAATCAAGAGCTGCTTATGACTGGTGTTCAGTCATTAGCCGACAGAAGCGAATTGAGCTCTTTAGCTTCGTTATACCTATTCTTCCCCGATAGGGGGCAGGGCAGTATACCTACACCCAAAACAAAAGAGCGCTACTGCGAATATCAAATTCTGAGCTGCCCCGTAAATTAGAAACTACAGTATAGCTATGTAATTATTTGGTAAATTACTTATATAAAATGGAATTTTTCTCTAAGGCCAAGTATTCACTATCAGGTTTACCTGTCAGTTCATCATAGAGAGAGAGACACACACACAAGTAATTCTGACGCATCTTCGAATAGGCCATACTCGTTTGACACATGGACACTAATGAACAGTCCACGTGGCCCTCCCTCCGAATGCCCAAAGTGCAAAGTGTGGATAACAATCAAGTGTTTATTGTGTGAATGTCCAAAATATAATATGCAGTGATTATCAAATTTTGGAAATAGATCAGTGAAGGAAATTTTGTCAGAATCTTCATGAGGAGCTGTGATTTAATTGATAAAATGTAAAAATAAGTAAATAATAAAAATATGAAAACCTGTAAACTCTAATGAATTTTAAAACTAAATTTAAAGTTTTACTTTATTTTGATTAATATACCTTTTTAATGAGTATATATGAGTATAAATGTATTTGTGTGAGTGTCTTCCAGCATGAGAGCATATGCCTTTGTGAAGTTTTTAATTTCATTTTCATTCATTCATCACCGTACCAAATTACCTATTTGGTCCCAGTGCTAGGACTCTAGCTTAGACTTGTCATTTCATCCAAATCCTTTGGGCCAGCCTTATGAGAGCTGATAGTCAGCTCAGTGGTCTGGTTAAACTGTTTTAATATATAATAATAATAATCATCCAGAAGTTCCCCATTTTTAACACAGACTGTGGAACAGTCTCCCTGAGGATGTCGTGCAATTGGAACTTCAAAAGTTCAAGGGAAGGTGCAACACATTTTTACCCTAAAACAATTTTCCTTGCATTTAAGTAATTTACTTAAATTTTTACCTATTTATTCAGTCATTCATTTTTTCTTTTTTAAAGACTGATCTCATCTTTCTGTATTTTCTGTTACCTTCGCTTACTCCTTTCAAATGAACACCATATTTGTGGGAAGCTTGAATTTCAGGTCAGTGGCCTCTGTGGACTTGTTCCAAATGAATAGGATTCTTGTTCTGAATAACAATAATAATAATAATTGAATTCGTTGCCAAGAACTAGCGCCGCCATGTGGCTGAATACTTTTTAAATGGTTTTACTGTGTAAACATTATATTACTATATAGGTATAGTTTGTATATTTTATTTTTTTTATGTGATTTGGCAGTTTTATATTAATTTTTTATATTCAGGTTGATGACTACACGTAAATACTGTAACTACATACGTGCGACTGTGCAGTACATATTATGTAGCCGAACGTTGTTAAATAAGACAGGATTTTAGCTTGACAGTATTTGGCTTTTACAGGATTTTAAGCCCTGCGCTTACCGATGACGGATATAAATAAATGTCATCCAAATTTAAGTCCTTCGCTAACTGAAAACGTATGCAAACGTCAAAAAAAAAAAAAAAGATTGCACAAACCAACAGACAAGTTGAGGACCATTTTCAGCGAGTGTTCCTGATATTTTTTATATGCAACATGCATATTTATCTATTTTGTATAGTATAGTTTTAGGTTTTTATTTTATAATTACATCATTTATCTTTTTTTTCTGCAAGAGAAAGAGAGAGAGAGAGAGAATTATTTTTTTACATATGTAACTAGCATATATATTTGTTCTATAGTTTTAGATTTTTATTCTGTAATTACATTACTAAGTTTTCTTATGAGAGAGAGAAAAGAGAGAGAGAGAGAGAGATTTTTTATGCATATGTAAAATGTATGTATGTTGGTTTTTTTGTATTGTTTTAGATTTTTATTCTATAATTACATACATCTTTTTTCTGAGAGAGAGAGAGAGAGAGAGAGAGAGAGAGAGAGAGAGAGAGAGCACTTGACTGGATGCTACTTATTTTACGGAAAACTTGATGTTACTTTATCTTTCATTTTTGCATGTATTCCTTGGTGTAATTACAAGTTTTGCATTGCAAAATCTGCATAATTTATCTGGGTATATTTTGGATTTACAACGATGACTTTATCGCAAATATTTTTTTGGGCAAATTATTTTTGGGGGGGAAAGTGCAAAACTTTCATGTAGCCTATCTCATAATTTCTACTCATTTCTCATAAATAATTTATTTTGGGGGATTTTTATGCCATTGTTTAGAGCAATCATTCAGCTGCAAAATGAAACAAAATTGAGCAATCTATCTTGAAAACTGTCAGAGTTACATGTCTTTGAACAAAAAACAGGTACTGTATAAACATAGTTTGCATGTACTGTACTGTATTGCTTGGGTGACTGGCACTTTTATACGGAAAACGCGACACTACTTTGTCGTTCATTTTTTCATATTTCCCTTGCTATAATTACAAGTTTTTGCATTGTGTTATCTAGGTAATTTATCTTGGTGTGCTATGGACAAAACACAGACTTTATCACAATTAGTTTGTTTTTGTAAATTTTTTTTGAGGGGGAAATGTAAAATTTACTCGTAATTTCTGCTCATTATTTCACCTACATAATACAGTAGTTATTTTTGGGGGATTTTTTGTGCCATTGTATAGAATAAGTAATCAGGTGCAAAATGAAAGAAAACTGAGCGGTCTACCTTGAAAATTGGAAGAGATATGCGTCTTTGAACAAATAAAGGTATAAACATTTTTACGTTTACTGCTAGTCACTGCCACTTCTGATGTAATTGTTTATAAGAGTCATAATGATGTAATTATTTATAAGAATCATAAGCAAAAGGGTTAAACTACATTTCATTACTGTATATTTTATTTACTTTAATGTTTGTTTTTATGTTCTTTCTGATTTTTATGGCACTTTTAACATTGTTTGCTGAACCGAGCAACATAATGTTTAAACAGGTGGAAGTTGATTTTTATTTTGCCATTTAACTTTTTATAAAAACCACTGCAACATCAAAAATGCCTCGGCTCAGATTTATGTAACCAGAGGTATTACTGCATAACCTTCAACACATGCATTACAAAGTTTTGATATGAGCTGTGCAGTATAATTAATAAAGTCAGTTGCAGCACTAAAATGTATTTGAGTCTGGACTCATCCATTGTAAACGATTTCTTTGATGCAAATTGCTGCATTTATATCAAGTAGGGCTTCACAAGTATTGTACCTAATTACTTCTTGAAGGTGCAGTGCCTATCAGAAAGTGAAGTGTTTGAATTTATGGTACATACCTGTACTGTATAAGGGCTTACATGTCACCTTTTCAGAAACTTTTCATGCTTTCTTCAGAAAGCATGAAAAGGATGGAGACTGACCAGTAATTGTTTCAGACAGCACTTGATTGCTTTCTGTAGGGTTGAATTTATAAAATGTGCAGAATTAGAATGAAAGTACCCTAAACATCATTTTAAAACCAAATGGAAGAACCCAGCCTTATCTAATCTGTCTCCTGAACAAACAGCAGATTTAGTGCAAACAGGTTCAGGATGGCATAATCAGGAAATGTTCACTAAAGACTGTCTTCTAGTGCCCTGTTTATCCAGAAGTACTCGGTGAAGTATCCTGGCTCTGCCTTTTCTAGATCTCCAAAAGGTTATTGGTACTAAGTAAGGTACTCCCCTTTTAAATTTGCTTACAGCAGCTATTAGACCTTGTAACACTGTCTTTAGATATTTATTTTTGCTGGCTTGCTGAATTGAACATACATATATTAGTGACCTTTATACCTGATTCAGGCTTCTTGGACCAACAGAAATATGATATATTTTGATCCATTTGAAGAAATCTTGGTTATGGTTGGAGGTTTATTAACCCTTAAACGCCTGTTGGACGTAGCAAACGTCGAGTAAAATTGTCTGTTGAATGCCGAGTGGACGTAGCAAACGTCGACTACAAAAAATTTCAACCTTCGGTCAACTTTGACTCGACCGAAATGGTCGAAAAATGCAATTGTAAGCTAAAACACTTACATTCTAGTAATATTCAATCATGTACCTTCATTTTGCAAAAATTGGAAGTCTCTAGCACAATATTTCGATTTATGGTGAATTTTTGAAAAAATTTTTCTTACGCCCATGCGGTAACTCGGCCGAAAATTTCAGAAATTCTTTCATCATTTTGTCGTAATTTTTGCACTGTTCTATATTAGCCGTTACATAAAGTTTTATATATGAAAATGTGCGCAATTTCATGTACAATACAACAGAAAATAACTCATGGTTGTAGCTTTTATCAGTTTTGAAATATTTTCATATAAATCACGATAACTGCCAAAATTTCAAGCTTCGGTCAACTTTGACTCGACCGAAATGGTCAAAAAACGCAATTGTAAGCTAAAACTCTTACATTCTAGTAATATTCAATCATTTACCTTCATTTTTCAACCAATTGGAAGTCTCTAGCACAATATTTCGATTTATGGTGAATTTTTGAAAAAAACTTTTTCCTTACGTCCGCGCCAGAAATTCTTTCATCACGTTGTCGTAATGTTTGCACTGTTTTATATTAGTCGTTACATAAAGTTTTATATATGAAAATGTGCGCAATTTCATGTAGAATACAACCGAAAATAACTCATGGTTGTAGCTTTTATCAGTTTTGAAATATTTTCATATAAATCACGATAACTGCCAAAATTTCAAGCTTCGGTCAACTTTAACTCGACCGAAATGGTAAAAAAACGCAATTATAAGCTAAAACTCTTACATTCTAGTAATATTCAATCATGTACCTTCATTTTGCAACAAACTGGAAGTCTCTAGCACAATATTTTGATTTATGGTGAATTTCTGAAAAAAAAATTTTTTCCTTACGCTCTGCGCTACGTAACTCGGCCGAACATCTCAGAAATTCTTTCGTCATGTTGTCGTAATGTTTGCATCGTTTTACATTAGTCATTACATAAACTTTTATATATGAAAATGTGTGCAATTTCATGTAGAATACAACAGAAATTAGCTCATGGTTGTAGCTTTTATCAGTTTTGAAATATTTTCACATAAATCACGATAACTGCCAAAATTTCAACCTTCAGTCAACTTTAACTCTACCGAAATGGTAAAAAAAACGCAATTGTAAGCTAAAACTCTTACATTCTAGTAGTATTCAATCGTTTACCTTCATTTTGCAATAAATTGGAAGTCTCTAGCACAATATTTCGATTTATGGTGAATTTTTTAAAAAAACATTTTCCTTATGTCTGCGCGGTAACTCGGCCGAACATCTCAGAAATTCTTTCGTCTCGTTGTCGTAATATTTGCACCGTAATATTTGTCTGTTGAATGCCGAGTGGACGTAGCAAACGTCGACTACAAAAAATTTCAACCTTCGGTCAACTTTGACTCGACCGAAATGGTCGAAAAATGCAATTGTAAGCTAAAACACTTACATTCTAGTAATATTCAATCATGTACCTTCATTTTGCAAAAATTGGAAGTCTCTAGCACAATATTTCGATTTATGGTGAATTTTTTAAAAAAACACATAAAGTTTTATATATGAAAATGTGCGCAATTTCATTTACAATACAACAAAAAATAACTCATGGTTGTAGCTTTTATCAGTTTTGAAATATTTTCATATAAATCACGATAAATAGAAAAAAATCCGACTTTCGGTCAACTTTAACTCGACCGAAATGGTCGAAAACTGCTATTGTAAGCTAAAACACTTACATTCTAGTAATATTCAATCAATTAGCTTCATTTTTCAACAAACGGGAAGTCTCTAGCACAATATTTCGATTTATGGTGAATTTAAAAAAAAAAAAATTTGTTTACGTCCGTTGGCGTTTAATTCATGCATCATTTTGTGATAATATTTTCTCTGTGTTGCTTTGATCGTTTTAAAATTTGTTATATACCAAAATCATTGCAATTTAGTGTACAATACAACTAAAAAAATTAAGTCATTAGCTTTAACCGTTTTGCTTACAGCGATTTGTATACAATTATATACGAGTTTTTTTTCACTGTCATATATTCCAATATTTATATATGATAATGATATTTTTTCATTTCTGATGGTTGCATACTAAACTTCAGGCAATGACAAAAAAATGAGCCAAAAATGAACTCTTAATCTTAAAAACTAAGCGTGCTGTGATTTTTTTAAAAAAAACTTTTTTTCCGCTTCGGCGCTAACTCACCGAACGCCGCCGGCATACGGGAGACGTTTTTGTAAATAGGGCTTCGGTGTTAAAGGGTTAAATGTCTCCTCTTGCTGTCTGTAAAGATATTAGACATTGCATCAGTATTAAATGTTTAAAAACACTTTTGTGTTTGTGTTACAAGACGTGCCTTTTCTTCCTTGCTATTGAGTCACAGATTTTACTGCTTCTTAATTACATGCAGTCTAGTTTTGTGACTCCACAGAATTTTATTCCTCAACACTTGAAGGCAAAGGGTTGCCTTATGGGTATGTTAGAGAAAAATGTGAAAGTTGGGGACTTCACAGAACCCTTATCATTGTCTACAATGTTCTGCACAAGACACACTGTACAGTTGGTTACCCTTCAACAAGCAAGGGATTTTGAAAGCTGACCAGTAATGGAGAGTGACAAACTAAATGCATTAATAAAGAAATGGTTTGTGTCTTGACATAAGGATTTAATTTTTATTTTTAATTTTGTTTTCTTATGCCCTAAGTAACTCGTAATAAAACAGTTGCTGGATGCATTTTAGGCAAGTAGTCAACTTGATTTCACATGACTAAGACACTTGTTCACAGTTTAGTGTCATCTCTAGAATTTGAAGCCAAACTCTTAAGGTTGGAAGTGTTGTTATGATGATAGGACATGTTACCAATTATTTTGTGGATGGTTATTATCTTCAGATAATAATTATGTATACTGCACAGTAATTGTTGTTTTGATTATTCCTTTTTTTTTCTATCATAGGCTTCTGGCGCATCTTTCTACGACTTCAGTGCAGATGATATAGATGGCAATACAGTTTCAATGGAGAAGTACAGGTAAGTGCCAAGTTTGGTGTTTAAAGTTGGATTAATATATTGATATCTTTGATATTAATATACTACTACTATCAACATGTGAGAGGAAGAAGTTATTTAGTATGTACTGTAGTGTCTTTTAAGTATTCAGGATTTATGATTCAGAGTAATAGAAGAAATAGTGGAGACGTAGGTTGTACACGAGATAAATTTTACATAGATTCAACAGTTTGTGGAGAAAATTTCATTGTTTTGATAAAGAAGAATTCTCAAATCTATTTAAACAGTAGTACTGTATTTACTTATGTATGGTGCCGAGTAGTAGATTGCTGATGAGAAGTCTAGTGTTCCCTTTAAACAGTTTGCAATAGATTACCCTTAAGGAATTAAAAGGATTATAAAAGTCTCCACTCATGAATTGCACTTTTAAACATTTTATTAACAGAGTGGCAAATTTTAAATTAATTTGTATTTTTCATAGATAACAAACCTGCAGTCTTAACATTAAGTTAAATCTTCTGGTGCCAGCTGGAAACCAGTAAAAAACAACAGGACTTGTTTATGCAAAGAATTGGTGGCATCTGGCATCAGTCACAGGGATGAGGGAGGAAGGGGACAGCGACCTAATCTCTAACCTCGTGACATTAGTTTTCTTCCAGCCCAGGGTTAACTAAATGAGGGGTGGCTAGAGGTGGGCAGGAAATGTTAAGACCACAGGTTTGTTAGTTATGGAAAATACAAATTAATGTAAAATTTGTCATTTGCTCATATGCTGAACAAACCTGGGTCTTAACATTAAGGTTAGACTCACCTTTGGTGGGAGGTAAGAGAATCTTAAATTGACTGGAGGTTCAGCATACCTGGCCACACTTCCTGGATAAGAGAATTCAAAAGAAGATGACCCAAGCCTCTAACTTTTTAGATAGATGGGTATCTAACAGTTTGACTATTGGGCTAAAATACAATGCAGAGATTCATTGCATAGGAGGAAGTTAAAGTTCAGGTAACAAACTAAGGTAGCCACCTAGGCGTATTTGATATCGTTCCTCGCTCTCCTTGCTAGAGAGAGGAAGGCTTGCTACTGAAACTTCAAAAGTGAAATTTTTCGTGAATTGTTTGGGGAGAGAGAGAGAGAGATAGTTATGGGCAGTTGGCCTTATGTAAATCTTAAAAGAGTTAAATTATTCGAGGAGAGAGAGAGAGGGGTTGAATGAAGTGATAACATCGGTAAGCAGTTTTATGATTTCACGACGATTTTAATTTAACTTTTTTCGATACTATGCTGTGGTTATCTTAATATTAATATTTTAAAATTAGTAAATCGTAAAAAATATATTTAGTCATGAAAATAAATTAAAAATGAGTAATTAGTGAATATTGCTCTGTGAAAAAATCCATGAATGTGAATTTTCTTCCGTCGTATGCGTTGGACCGAGTCATCCGAAATATTACCATCAAGAATCGTAAGAAAACCTTACTTTTAATCCTTTGGGTGTCTTGAAAACAATGAATCTTGCATTTTTATTGAGTTTTTCATTTACAAAAACCCTCCAAATATTGACCATTCTGCCAGTTTGGACGCATATTTCTTCCGATCGTCGTCAGACTGGCGTCGTCCGAAATACCATAGAAAATAGTAAGAATACCTTACTTTTAATCCTTTGGGGATTTTGAAGACAATGTATCCTGCATTTGTATTGAGTTTTTCATCAGAAAAACCTCCAAAATTTGACCATTCTGCCATTCTGGAACCATATTTCTTCCGCTGGATTGGCATTGTTAGCATGGTAAACCTGGAACTTGCATTGTAACCCAGGAAATAATTTTTTATGAATATATTTGAAAAGCGTCGTAAACTCAGAACGTCGTAAGCCAAGCCTGTTGTAACCCGAAGACTGTCTGTACAGTAAGCCCCCCATATTCGCTAAAAACCGCGAATACTTAAAACCCCTTTAAAAACACTTAGAACTGCCTGTTTTGATAGTTTAAACAAAAAAAACCTCTAAAAATGCTCATACCTGAGTATTTTAATAGTTTTATCACAAAAAACGCATTTATCATGAAAATGGAAAATACAGTAATTAGTGAATATTTCTCAGTGAAAAATACCGCGAATGGGCGAATTTTCCGCAAATAATGGGTAGCTACATTCCACAGAGAAATCCGCGAATAGTGAGACTGCGAATACGGGGGCGTTTACTGTATTCGCTATTGCAGTGAAGGTGTAAGACTAGGCTAGCACAGGCTGGGTATGATCCTCATTTGATCTGTACCAAATGGAGGAGGCAAGAGTGTAGCATGGAGAAAACTTGTAATGAATGTTCCTCATGGGATAGTAAGCAATGGAAAACCCTAAAGTCTCACTTAGACAAATTAGAGAAAGATAGGAAAAGGAAAGCGGCTTTTAGAGTCGAGAGACATTCTCATAGTCTAGAAACTACTCCTAAACCTAGTTTAGAGGAGCCTTATTGCTCTCCCTACCACTCCTCTTCCTACTTTTTCTCCCATTCCTTGCCCTCCTACTATTCAACCTCCTACTCTTGTGCCTGGCTCCCTTGTTTCCGACCCTAATACCATCTCCAATCTCGAATCTGTTTGATAAAAAGATAAACCTTGTGGTAAGTACAGTGGCAGTCAGCAGTGTCACTCAAAATGATAACAGATAAAGTGTTTGAGGAGAAAGTTATGAGTGGGAATGCAGTGCAAGTGGAGGAGGTGGCAATCTGTCCCGATGGTTCACTTAGACCAAGGTCACAGTCTTGCTTCCCTGAACCTGGGAGAAGACATACCGGAAGTCCAAGGCAGGCCATTGGAGTTTGCTTGCGGTTAGTCGCCCCCTCAGCTGCTCCTATTGCACAATCCCAGGTGTTGGCAGACAGCCATTGGAAAGGCGTGTCTTTGGAGATGCATCAGTTATCTTCAAGCTCTTCCGACGGCTCCAGTGCAGACAGGAGGCACCAAAAACAGTGCTTAGACTCTTCCCGACCACTTAAGTGCCCTTCTGAGGATGTTGGTCTCTGTCCAGGTCCACTTCCCCTTAAGCGGTATAAGAAGCATAGTACCAGCCCTCAGCCTTCTTGTAGTTACCCTTCTGTCTCTGCCACTGTCCATCAACAACCACTTTTGTCTACATGGGACAGTCCAGAGGCCTCTCCTGAACACCCAGCAGCTAAGCGCCCTCACTTGGCTCCCAAGCCCCCCACGATGACTCATAAGCACCTGACGTCTGCTGCTAAACGTCTGGTGCCACTTCCCAAGCCCCCAGCTCCACTTCCCGAGTGCCCATCGCCAGCTCCTGAATACCCACCGTCCACCTCTGAGTGCCAAGTGCCCACTCCCAGGCATTCTCCTCTTCAGTCTACTCAGAGACCGAGGTCTCCTTCACCTTTGCCTTTGGGTAATGATGAGCCGACTTTGGCTCCTATTAGGTGGCAGTTAGCTGTAATCATGGACTTATTAAAGAAAGCTCCCTCTGCTCCCAAGACTTCTCAGGATGCTATCCTGTACCCGGTCTCCACAGAAGAGGAAGAGGTCAACCAAGAACCTGCTCCTCGTTCGGCGTATGCAGCTTTATTGCAGTATCTTTTGGCAAATTTTCCTACCTTTTTCGCCCCAGCTGCCCCGGTCTCATGTGCTTCAATCTTTTTTAATGAGAAATCAAGCGGACAACAGGACAAGACTTCCCAAGATGGTTCTTTCTGCATCTTCCAAGAAGTCTTTCAAAGAGATGGGAGATGGCTTTCAGTCAAAAGGGAGCAAGGCAAAGTGTCTTTTGCCTTTCCTCCCTCTCGCTTGATCCACAGGAGGTACTTATCCTACGTGACCTGTGTAGCACCTTCTTTGGGAGCTGCTACCTCCTCCCAAGGGGACTTCTCTGCCCTCATCAACTCTTCTCACTGTTCGGCATTTTTGTCGGCCAAGATAATGTTCTCTTCTGCGGAACTTGACCATTGGACCATTTAGTTAAGGATATTTTTAAGGTGTTTGAAGTCTATCTTTCTGGGCTGGACAGTGGGTGCACTCGCTAAGAAAATAACTACCAGGATCTAGCGGGAGATATTGTCTTGGACTGGCTTAGGGTTCTGTCTTGTGCCGACAAAGCCATTAGAGATGGCTCTCTAGAGCTTTCCACTCTTATTTTTTAGTGTTCTGGTGCTCGTTTACTTCTAAGGGAGCCACCAAGACTCAGAAGTCAGCCCTTTTTTTCTTGCCTCTGGACCAGCACCACCTGTTCCGTCAGGACACAGTAAAGGGAATTGCATTAGATATACAGAAAAAGTCTATGCAAGACTTGTTAGCCCAGTTGTCCAAGCGTCCTAAGGATTCATCTGCTTTTCAGACCAGGACTTTCTCACCCCTCCAGCAGCAGTCCTTTTGAGGAGGTAGGCCTAGACCACAGTTCAGGACCCGTGAAAATGTCCGATTCACGACCAGGTCCATTAAGAAGAGCTCTGACAAGACAGTGCCTAAAAATTGAGAAGGAAGTCCTTCATGCACCCGTAGGAACCAGACTTAGAGTTTTGGGAAAAGTGGCTGATACGAGGAGCGGAGCCTTGGATTGTCAAAGTTTTAAAGGAGGACTATGTCATCCCGTTCCTGGAGAGACCCCCCATTAGTCACTTCCCCCATCACATTGACAGTATACTGGAAAGGCTCCAAGAGACATTTGGCCCTTCTAGAGGAAGTTTCCCCTCTCATCCAGAAGAGGGCCGTAGGGAAAGTAAGAATACCAGCACAGAGGGGTTTTACAACTGACTCTGTGGTACCAAAAGCATCGGGGGCTGTAGACCAGTCCTTGATGTAAGCACTCTCAATCAATTTGTTCTGAAGACAAAATTCAAAATGGAGACAAGCCATACAGTCCTTTCATCCATTCACCAGGGCAACTGGATGATAACCTTAGATATGCAGGACGCATACTTTCGCATTTCGATCCATCCAAATTCCAGGAAATATCTAAGGTTCATCTTCCAGGACAAGGTGTATCAGTTTCGGGATAATTCTGTACTCACAGATTTTTCGGGCTGTTCCTTCTCCCAAGAGAATTTCCAGGTACCTTCAGACGGTCCAGAGTTTTCTAGCCCTTTCATTTGAGCCTACTAGGGACTCTAGCATCCATAGAGATGTTTATCAGACTCCACATGAGAGTTCTCCAGTTCTTTCTGAAGGCCAACTGGAACAGGAAAACACAGCCGGACACTTACGTGTTTCCAATCACCCCGGAGATCAAATCAGAACTGTAGTAGTGGCTGTCAAAAGAAAGACTGTCAGAAGGGAAGTCCCTTCAACCTCTGAGCCCCGACCTGGACTTTTATTCAGATGCCTCGGACATAGGCTGGGGAACCCTACTGAGGAATCAGGAAGTATCCGGTACATGGACCCGAATCCGCAAAACCTTTTTATAAATGTGAGAGAACTGAAAACAGTTCACCTAGGCCTTCAAATGTTTTTCAACCATAGTCCGCAACAAGACAGTAGTGGTGCATACAGACAATACATTGGCCTTGGCATATGTACGAAAACGGGGCAGCATCCATTCTTTTTTTTCTCTCAGGCAGCAAGAGAGCATTCGTGGGCAGAACAAAATCAAGTGACTCTGGTCACCCAATTTATCCAGGGGAAATGTTATGGCGGACGAGCTGAGCCGTCGGAAGCAGGTCCTTCCCACCAAATGGACCTTGGATCCCTTGGTGTGTCTGGATCTTTGGAAGGTGTTGGGCAGGACAACGATTGACCTGTTTGCCACCTCAAAGAACCATCACCTTACTCTGTTGTATTTTGCCCCCCAGCCCCAGATCCTCTTGCATGGGCAACAGACACGATGCTGCAAGGTTGGTCCAATCTGGACCTGTACTCTTTTCCACCCTTCAGCATGATCAGGGAGGTGTTAAACAAGTTCCAGTCACACCACAACACAACTATGACCCTCATAACCCCGTTTTGGCCCCTTGGGGAGTGTTTCCCAGACCTTCTTCGGCTGTTGGTGGACTATTCAAGACTCCTTCCCCAAAAACTGTCTTAACTCAAACAACCCCACTTCAGAAGATGCTACCAAGGGTTGTCCGCTCTTGCCCTACAGGCTTCAGGCTGTCCGGAAGCTTGTTAGAGCGAAAGGTTTTTTAAGGGAAGCTGCAGAAGTTATTGCACAATGCAGGCAAAAATCATCTAGCCTCGTCTACCAGGCCAAGTGGGCAGTCTTCTGCAGTGGTGACAGGACCACAATGTCTCTCCTGAGATTGCTGATTTCCTCCTTTATCTGAGGAACTCTAGAAATTTGTCCTCCTCCACCATTAAAGGATATTGAGCTATGTTTAGCTCAGTTTTTAAACACAGATGCATAGATCTTTCTTCAAACTCAGATATTAGTGACTTGTTTAAGTCCTTCGATACAACGAAACAGAGGAAGGACAACCTGATCTCCTGGAATCTGGATGTGGTCCTGAAGTGGTTGACGGGTCCAACTTCTGAACCTGTTTGTTCTGCTTCCCGTAGCAATCTCGCATTCAAGACGCACTTCCTCTTTGCTGTAGCTCCTGCTAAGTGTATTAGTGATAAAAGGGTAGGTTTCTCCCAAGTAGATGCAGTTTATTCCTTCACCCTAGGCTTTTTTGCAAGAACAGTGTACCGGGAGTATCCACCAGTCTTAGTGGATAGGTTGGGGGTTTCTTGTGATTTTCAGAGTAGTTGACAGTGTTGTCTGGTTGTTTTTTAATTTTGGTACTGCGCCCAGGGCAAGGGCGCCCTCTGTATACTATGGTAGCCATCAGGCATATCTTCCACTGCAAAGCTTCCACTTTTGTAGAGGCGACCCACGGCTCAACAGCCACGCCACTACAGGTTAAGATGGGCACCAACCAGAGGCAGTATTCACCTGCGGTAGCTCTTTAACCAGGTAAGGAAACAACAAGCATTGCATTCAGTGCTGGCTAATTTTTCTGCATTTCAAAGTCATTACCATGCCTTAATGTTTTGGATTAGAATATGTCCATGTATCCCACCTCCATTCAGTGTGGGATTCAGCTATGTAATAACTTGGTATGTTACTTATATGAAAATGACACTTTCATGATAAAATTAAGTTTCATATATACTTACCAAGTAATTACAGAGTCAGAGCCTACCCTCCTTCCCTCTTATGACTTTGAGCCTACCTGCAGATTTGTTTCCTGTGTTCCCCAATAGTGGGCGGGGCCTGTCACCTACACAAAACAGTAGAAGCGTGACCGCAAATTTTTAAAGTTTCCGTGCGAGGTAGAAATCTTAGTTATGTAATTACTTGGTAAGTATATATGAAAATTTTATTATGAAATGTCATATTTTTGTTTTTTTGTTTTACTCAATATGGAGGGTATAAACCTTTTTCTCTCAAGGCATGACTAATTCAGTCCTCAACCGTACGGTTTCAGAATTAGGTCAGATGGACGGTTTGAGGAGACCATTCAACACTGACATGATCAGTTATATATTCACATAACGGCAGTAAAAGAACACATTATTGGTTATGAAACTCTAATACCACACAAGTACTTATGAACAAAATCATACTTCATATTATAGGATTCCCTGCCTTTCACAGACCAGGCAAGGATCATTAGGCCTAGCCAAACATTTATTCAACATTTTTTTATATTTTGATAATGGTAATTTAACAAAATATAATAAATAGTTTTGCTTTTAACACTGTATATCAAAACATATAGGCCTACAATTTTGAGTGCTAAAATAAAACCCTCTTCAGACTGAAAAAAATGGTTAGGCCAAGTCACAAGAAAAAATTAATACCATAATTCTTAAAGAAGAAACATTGAAAGAACGATAATAATTTTTATTTCCTTTAAACAATGTTATTTAGCTTGGCTGCCATAATATACATTAACGAGTGACTCAGTTCTTTGTTTTAGACTAAGCCAGCAGGCAAAGGCTCTTGCTCTAGGACAACCTGTAACCAAGTAACAGAAACTTAGTCTCTCACCACAGCACATCATGCGCCTGCGCAGCCAGGCGAATAGTTGCCAGATACCTCTTGCTGAATACTTCCGTATGTCTATTGTCTGAAATATTAAAGGAACTGATGCAATACTTAGATTGCAATGGTACATATACGATGCATTTATCTTGGGTACCTGGGTGCCAGTTGCATGCGGATAATTTTGCGTTGTGAATAAGGTTAATATAACCCCCACCCCTCCAATGTCAGAAGCAGTATTAAAGAAATTATGCATTTGAATGTATGTGTTTTTTTAAATATATAACTACATTATGGCCAAAGAAAACTTTGGCAAAACATGCAGCATAGACTAGCAGGAGAAATCTTATAATAGTTCTACTGTAATTTACAAGAGAGAATAAGTTCATCTTTAGTAGAGGAGAAAGTCAGACAAGCAGAACAGTCATTTACATTGAACATTTCCTACACGAATGCAGTAATAAAACATGGCAGAAGAAATAAAAGTACCTTTGGTGCGGCAGAAAGCAAAAGGGAACAAGTTACCAGTACCTTTATTGTATACAGTAAAACAGTAAGAAGTTTGAAAAAAATCAATGCTCTCTAACAAAAACTTCTGTCATCTTCATATTCTGAAAATTTAACAGCATCAAAGTCTAAATACTCACTGTCATAAATGCTGGTATCACTGCCTTAAAACAATGATGGTTGTTGTAGTTGTTGTAATACTGTACTTGTACTAAGAAGCCCTCGTTGTGATGATGAGCACCAAATGCATAAAATGGCATTGGTTTATGAGCATGACTGGGAATTTTTTGGTGTGCAGTGATAGCTAGTGGCACTGCTAGTGTAGCCCTCAGTCCCTAATTTTAAGTTAAGAACAGATGTTTCCATGTAAAAATTCAGTTTGAGATAATAAGAAACATGTCTTACATAGAAATAACAATCATACGAGCTCAGGAACAGTTATTGTTTGATGTTTTAAGAGTTGAATGTAAAGAAAGATATTCCTCTCAAAGTATCCAGATTCCTCTCAGAATATCCAGCTTTTATTTTTACAGTAATTCATGTTTTAATTAAAGTATAATACAGTAAAAAGATTGACTGCTTTTGTTGTATATTAACCCTTTAACGCCGAAGCCCTATTTACAAAAACGTCTCCCGTATGCCGGCGTTATGGTGAGTTAAGCGCCGGCGGAAAAAAGTTTTTTCAAAAAATCACAGCACGCTTAGTTTTTAAGATTAAGAGTTCATTTTTGGCTCATTTTTTTGTCATTGCCTGAAGTTTAGTATGCAACCATCAGAAATGAAAAAATATCATTATCTTATATAAATATTGGAATATGTGACAGCGAAAAAAAAACGTATATAATTGTATACAAATCGCGCTGTAAGCAAAACGGTTAAAGCTAATGAGTTAATTTTTTTTAGTTGTATTGTACACTAAATTACGATGATTTTGGTATATAACAAATTTTAAAACGATCAAAGCAACACAGAGAAAATATTATCACAAAATGATGCATGAATTCGTAACGAGCGGACATAAAAAAATGTTTTTTTCAAAAATTCACCATAAATCGAAATATTGTGCTAGAGACTTCCCATTTGTTGAAAAATGAAGCTAATTGATTGAATATTACGAGACTGTAAGTGTTTTAGCTTACAATTGCAGTTTTCGACCATTTCGGTCGAGTTAAAGTTGACCGAAAGTCGAATTTTTTCTATTTATCGTGATTTATATGGAAATATTTCAAAACTGATAAAAGCTACAACCATGAGCTATTTTCTGTTGTATTCTACATGAAATTGCACACATTTTCATATATAAAAGTTTATGTAACGACTAATGTAAAACGATGCAAATATTACAACAACGATACGAAAGAATTTCTGAGATGTTCGGCCGAGTTACCGCGCAGACGTAAGGAAAATGTTTTTTTTTTTAAATTCACCATAAATCGAAATATTGTGCTAGAGACTTCCAATTTATTGCAAAATGAAGTTAAACAATTGAATATTACTAGAATGTAAGAGTTTTAGCTTACAATTGCATTTTTTTACATTTTCGGTCGAGTTAAAGTTGACCGAAGGTTGAAATTTTGGCAGTTATCGTGATTTATGTGAAAATATTTCAAAACTGATAAAAGCTACAACCATGAGCTATTTTCTGTTGTATTCTACATGAAATTGCACACATTTTCATATATAAAAGTTTATGTAACGACTAATGTAAAACGATGCAAACATTACGACAACATGACGAAAAGAATTTCCGAGATGTTCGGCCGAGTTACATGCGCAAGAGACATAAGGAAATTTTTTTTTTTTTTTTTTTCAGAAATTCACCATAAATCGAAATATTGTGCTAGAGACTTCCAGTTTGTTGCAAAATGAAGGTACATGATTGAATATTACTAGAATGCAAGAGTTTTAGCTTACAATTGCGTTTTTTGACCATTTCGGTCGAGTTAAAGTTGACCGAAGCTTGAAATTTTGGCAGTTATCGTGATTTATATGAAAATATTTCAAAACTGATAAAAACTACAACCATGAGTTATTTTCTGTTGTATTCTACATGAAATTGCGCACATTTCCACATATAAAACTTTATGTAACGCCTAATATAAAACAGTGCAAACATTACGACAACGTGATTTAAAGAATTTCTGGCGCGGACGTAAGGAAAAAGTTTTTCAAAAATTCACCATAAATTGAAATATTGTGCTAGAGACTTCCAATTGGTTGCAAAATGAAGGTAAATGATTGAATATTACTAGATCGTAAGAGTTTTAGCTTAAAATTGCGTTTTTTTACCATTTCGGTCGAGTCAAAGTTGACCGAAGGTTGAAATTTTGGCAGTTATATGAAAATATTTCCAAACTGGTAAAAGCTGCAACCATGGGTTGTATTTTGCTGTATTGTACATGAAATTGCGCACATTTTCATATATAAAACTTTATGTAACGGCTAATATAGAACAGTGCAAAAATTACGACAAAATGACGAAAGAATTTGAAATTTTTGGCTGAGTTACCGCCTGTGCGTAAGAAAAAAGTTTTTTTCAAAATTTCACCATAAATCGAAATATTGTGCTAGAGACTTCCAATTTGTTGCAAAATGAAGGTACATGATTGAATATTACTAGAATGTAAGAGTTTTAGCTTACAATTGCATTTTTCGACCATTTCGGTCGAGTCAAAGTTGACCGAAGGTTGAAATTTTTTGTAGTCGACGTACGGTACGTCCACTCGGCACCCAACAGACAATTTTAGTCGACGTATGATACGTCCAATAGGCGTTTAAGGGTTAATTATTTATATGTGAACACACATAGGTGGTCATCTAGAGAGAATGAATAGAAAACAAAGGTGTCCAGTTATATATAGTGGGGGAACTGGTTTAATGTCAATGAAAATCCAGGCAAGTCAAATTTATGTTTGGTTTTGACGCCAGACATTTTTTAAGGTAAAGCTTGCATCCTAAGATGTTGAGACCACCTTCGTTGGGTTGATCAGAGAGGCTGGGGCATTTTCTGCTGGTGTGTCCCCAGTTGGGTGAGTGGTGCAATGGTTTATTTTGTTGTAGGGGTTCCCAGCTAGCATCAAATGCCAATAAGAGAGATTGGGACATGAGATATTTCTGTGTTGATGAATACTGCACTTGTGTGTGCATTGAAACGTAAGTGGTAATAAATAAACAGCAGCAACAGTATATCTTTCCATGTTCTCTAGATTTTACATATCATATCATCTGCCTGCTGACAACGCAAATATAATAAGAAAAACTAGCAGGTGACCGCTATCGCTCACATTTGCTAGTTCCCATATCTGTACCATACCCATTTCCATTCCATACCCATACTGGTACCCATATCTGTACCATACCCACAAATAACAAAGGTCAGCCAAAAATCTTTTGTTATTGTATACTGTTGGGCCACTTAATGTTGAAAATTTCTGGACAGTTATTAAAATATTATTCTTGAAAGACAACTTCACAACTCCAGGATCCTTTGAAGCAGTCTTTAGCTCTTGAAGCATTTTTGGAGAAATGCCCATTGGATTACATCTTAAATTCTTAAAGACTCCAGGATCTTGTGAAGCCATAGAGGGTATATATCTGGAGATGCTGTCTGTATACCAGTACTACTTAGTTCGGTGGTCTTCCACTAGTGAGGCGTTGCAGAGCCTTGTGGCCATCTTTAAAGGTCTGGTAACCGGTAAAATTGAACAGGGGCATAGTGCAATTGTGAATTTTTTATCCTGAATGTTTAATGAGTAAGTGTTTAGTGAGTGTTTAGGATTTAGTAAGTGTTTACTGAATGTTTGAGTAAATGTTTAGTGGTTGTTAGTGTTTAGTGAATGTCAAGTATGTAAGTATTCAGTGAATGTTTAGTGAGTGCTTAAGGTTTAGCAAATGTATTGTGAATGTTAGTGTTTAGTGAGTGTTTAGGGTTTTGTGAATGTTAGTGTTTAGTGAGTGTTTAGTATGTAAGTACTGTATTCAGTGAATGTTTAGTCTAAGTATTCAGCGACTGTTTAGTGAGTTTTTAGAGTTTGGTGGATGTTTAGTGTGTAAGTATTCAGTGAATGTTTAGTAAGTGTTTAGGGTTTAGTGAATGTTGTGTGTTTAGTGAATGTTTAGCGTTTAAGTGTTTAGTGAGTAATGAGTTATTAGTGAATGTTCAGTGACTGTTTAGTGTTTAGTGAGTGTTTAGGGGAGTAATGAGCATTTAGGGTTTAGTGAGTATTTTGTGTTCAGTGAGTGTTTAGTGTATAGTGAGTGCTTAGTGAATGTTTAGTGAATAGTGAGTACTTGGTAAATGTTTAGTGTATACTGAGCGGGTAGTGAATGTTTAGTGTTTAGTGAATGTTTACTGATTGTGTAGGGTACAGTGAGTATTTAGTGGGTGTTTAGTGTTTTATGAGTTTTTAGTTAGTGTTTAGTATATAGTGAGTGCCTAGTGGGTGTTGAGTATTCAGTGAGTGTTTAGTGTTATTGAGTGTGATTGTTTAGTAAGCGCTAGTGTTCAGTGAGTGTGAGTTTATAGTAAGTGTGTGTGTTTAGTGATTGTGAGTGTGCAGTAAGTGTGTGTTTAGTGAGTAATTGTATAGTGAGTGTTAGTGTTTAGGGAGTGTATGCAAAGAAAGTCCTGTAATTTACAGGAACCATTTATGCTGTACATTGCTTAAAACCAAGAGCTAATGTTTAGGGCTTGACCACAATGGTTGGAGTGCTTAGGCCAACCTGTTTTTGTAAGGTAGTTTTTTTCTGAGAAATTAGGTCAAATAATAATAATAATAACAGCAATAATAATAATAATAATAAAAATAATATTAATGGTAATATTAATAAGATATAATATTAATAAAAAAGATAAAAATAATAAGTATAGTACTATGAGCTGAACCAAGACCTTTCAATATGCCCGAGGCCACAAGGTCAGCAGGGAGATCGCCATTCCATGTTATTGACGCTCGGTGTGTGAAGCTGCCTTCAGCTCCTAAACAGATTCCTATCAGATCCACTTCCCTTCAGGGAAGAAATCCAGAATATGTCTTCGCAATTATTTCTTCCACCTCCTGGAGAAACACCCATTAAAGTTACCGCATGAGGTTAATTAAACGCTTCATAAATTCTAAAGGTCATCAAGTTATATTGTGATTTGAAAAACCTATATATTACTTTTATATAAAAAAATTATGTCCTTACAAATATGTAAACATTTTGTTAATAATGCTCAGTCTCAACACATTTTATTTCATCATAAAACATGGAAAAAGGAAGAGGGAAGGGAAGGGAAGGGAAGGGAAGGGAAGGGAAGGGAAGGGACACACACACACACACACACACACACACACACACACACACACACACACACACACACACACACACACACACACACACACACACACACACACTAAAGCAGCCAAGGAAATTGATATAATAGATACAGATGATTGTATAAGCTGAATGCCATTGAAACAGCAGTTGTTTCCAAGAGTACTGTCCTAAAAGAGGAACTCCTTCCAAAAAAATAATAATAATAATGATGATACCTGAGCAGTTACTGGTAATATTACATTATTATGGAGTTTGGCCAGGTACAAGTATTGGTAGTTAAAGCCATTTAGGTAAACATTAGCCCACCCGATGCCTCGGCTTTGCAAATAAGACATGGGTAGTAGTTTTTGGGAAAAAGAAAGGGTCTTAAATGCCATCAAGGACAGTAGCGAAGATATTGGTTTGCATTTATAAAAACATCCATAACTTTTTTTTTCAGTGTAGGTGTATGATTGCTTCTGTAAATTACATTTGAACTGTGTTTTAATAATTGTTTTTTCTTCATAACAGGGGCCATACTTGCATTGTTGTCAATGTTGCAAGTAAGTGAGGTTTGACAAACGTGAACTACACCGAACTGGTGAAGCTTCACGAGAAATATGCCGACTCCAAAGGCCTTCGAATTCTTGCATTCCCTTGCAATCAGTTTGGTGGCCAGGTAACTTTGGAAAAAGTTTTTCATGTACTTGTAGAATGCAAACAGGGTTGATTATTATATGAACATTGTAACAAAATTTATTGGATTTGGACATTCATTTATATATTACCGAACACAAAATAGGCATTCTTAACTAAATTATTTTTGTAATGTAGTCTGTACAATGCTAATGGTACGCTGGCATAAAGGTTGTAAGAATGGTTAGTTCCTCACAAATACAAACCTTTGTTCTTTACATTAGGATAAGCTTGCGAACACAAGCTAGAACGACTGTTAAAAACTCACTACAGAAGTTAAAATGTCGACAGGTAGGGGGAAGCCCTGCTCATCTGTCGGTCTACACTCTGCTTTTGGCTGCTGTCAGATGCAGACTTCTTTTCTTCAGCTCTCTGCACTGACTTTTGCTGTTTTTGACTTATGCTCATGTTTCTTGAGTTTTCTTACTATTTGCATTTTTTTTTTTTTTTTTTTTTTTTTTTTTTTTTTTTTCATTTTAGTCAGTGTGTAAGTGGGATTTGGTGCATATATCTTTTTTTGAATATGGAACAAACCCTCAAATCATTTCGGCCTTTACCCTCCTATACTCCAAAGAAGACCGTTGCTATTAGGCATTGTCCTAGGAAGAACAAGCCTTGTAAATGGTTCCTGTCAGGCTGTGTAATAGACCCTCATATGCTTTGCACCTATTGTAGGAAGCATTTCTGCGATAGGGAGAATCCATGGTCTTAGTACACAGAGTAGCTGTCAGAAAAGTGGGTGTAGGTTGCAAGTAAGAAGGCCTCCCTATTGTCATTAGAGGGAATGCTCTGCCGTTGACACCTAAGGAGGCTTTTGGTACTTTCCTTCCATCTGGTAAGCTTCCCTCTGCTGTTTTGACTCCCAAGGGAGCCATCTCCCCCTCTCTGACTCCCACTGATCATTTGATGGAGAGTCGGCCAAATGGATAGGACATATTCACTCTGGCTCTTCATTTGAGGCTTCACTCCACATGGAGAGAGTGTCACTGGTGGACAGGGCAGAAGTAAGACATGATCATGATCATGATCATGATCTGTTGACTAACCTGACTGTTCTTTCAGATCTAGAGGAGACTGAGGAACTGAGGGAGTTATGGCCATCCCTGGGGATTATGGGGGAGCCTTTTGTTGAAGCTTTGCTAAATCACCTCTCTGCTGCTAGGGTAACGCTTGTGACTATGACTACAGTGACCAAGATGACTTCTACTGTCACTGTCTCTACTGGCTCTCCCCACTCCCATGTACACTGCTACTGTTCACGCCCCTTTGGTGATGTGCCCTGAGGAGTTGGGGGTGGCACTCCTGTGATTCTTGTCTACAGCTTTGACCCCAGCTGCTCTAAAGAAGTCAAAGAAACCAAGGAGGAAGTTGTTGTCTGCTTCATCTTTGTCTTTGTCTACGTCTTCATCAGTTGCTTCTGCCTCCTCCCCTTCAACCTGTACCTCTAGTAAGCAGAAGAGAAAGAGGGCTGTGTCTCCTTGCAGGAAGTTGTAAGGCTCTAGTGGTCTGTCTTCGTCTGCGGAGAGGAGTGACGAGGCTCCCACTAGTAGAAATACCCGTACCACTGCACCTGTTGCCTCGCGCAAGGGTGCATTCTCTACCTCTGTCCCCCAACCTAGGGGTACCAGGACCAGTCCGGTCAAGGTTCTCAGACCATAGGTCTGCAATCCACTGCCAAAACAGCTCGGCTAGAGAAGGTAAGGAAAGAGCATGCAGGTGTTCTCTCACCCCCTCCCACTCTGCAGCATGGACAGTCCAGAGGTCTTCCACTCTGCCTTCCACGTTTGTAGAAGTTTCAACCTCTAGGAAGGACTTGGCACATTTGAAAGACAGCCCTCGCCCAGGTTTGTGTGAGCGGGTTCACTTTCCCAGACCTTTGAGGATGTCGTCACCGTGGGTTGGTGACTGCCCATGGAACCTCTCTCAAGAGAAGGCCCCGGTCTATTCTTGGTTAGGTTGGAGTGCCAGGGACTGTTCACCTGCCCCTTCCACCTCTTCAGGTGTTTTTTTTTTTTTTTTTTTTTGGGGTCAGACACGGTCTGCTGACCGTGATGGGGAGGTTCATGCTCCCAGTCCAGTCCGTCCAGGAAGGTATACAAGCTGGGTACAGTCCTAGGACTGGACAGATCATATGCCTGAGAGGTGGAATGATCCCAAGGGGGCTCTGATGAGTTTCTTTCCCTTGCAGAGGGAGTAGCTCAGGAGATCTGGGACCTGGAGGGACTTGAGGGTCTATTACCCCAGGACTTTGATACTCTTGAACTACAGAGGGAGTTCCAGCAGGTCATTAGGCTGATCAGACTGCACAATGACCTAGAGGAGAGGATCATGGCTGTGCCCACAGACAGGTTATCAGCCACTGAGGCCAAATAAGGTTCTCAAAAAGGTCCTTGGCCCTTGATTAGTTTGCTGTGGTCTAAACTTGCCATCGGGGTTTTGGACAAGGTTAATTCTCTTATATGTGGGAAGATAATTCACTTATGTCCAGCCAGCTTAGTAAGTTGCTTCCTCCACCTCTAACCTGTCAGAGGAAATACTACCTTCCTGACTCAGTGCTTTACTGACCAACCAGGTAGACTCGCTCAGTTGCCTATGTTCTAAGTGTTTCTCTCTCTCAGACCGAGGCGATGTCATTGGAGTCAACGACTCTGGCCGCACTCTGAGCAGTTTCATGGTTAGATCTATGGTCTTTTACTTTAGCCCATATATCCTCCTCATCAGGTAGTCATACTCCTGACTAGGATGCTGCAATCTGCTAGTAGGGCCATTATCTACCTTGCCTGCCAGATGACGAACCTTTGGTCCAGTGAAGTCCTAAAGAGAAGGGATGTAGTTCTATTCCAATTCTAGGAGGATTGGACAGGAGTCGGTATTAGCACTTGAGAACAGACCAGTTCTGGGGTCTACCCCTCTCTTCCCTCGGAGTGAGGTATTGACCGCCATGGACAGGTTGCAGGGAAAGAGTAAGACTCACTTGTACACCAGGCAGTGCCATAAAAGGTCTCTTGGTCTTCATGAGGCACTACAGCCAAACCTTCTGGTTCAGCTGGTCCTTCATCTTTGGGTCAGAGGAAGACCCAGGCTTCCTCTGCACCCCGTAGAGTTTCCCAGAATGGTGCACAATCATGCTCCCTTCAGCCCCCTGCCTGTCCTAGGAAGGGAAGCAAAGGCATGAAGGGAGGAGGACACTAAGGGTAGCATACCTCCCCACCACCTGCTAAAAGTGGGAGGGGTGCCTATTGCACTATTGGGCAACGTGGCAGTGACATGGAGCAGGGTCCTGGGTAGTAGATGTCTTCTGAGAGGATATCTTCTCACCTTCAAGTCCACACCACCCCTTGCTTACAATCTGGTCCAGTTCCAGACCTTCATTCACAGCTTGTAGGAGGACTTCACCCTCTACGGGGGTGAATGCGGTGCTGAGGAAAGGCAACATGGAAGTCGTTCAAGGTCAGTCAGGGTTTTACAGCTGCCTGTTCCTGGTAGAGAAGGCAGTGGGTAGTTACAAGCCAATCATAGACCTCTCTCCATTGAACTGGTTTGTGCATCAGATCCAATTCAAGATGGGAACAGTTTGCTTTGTGTTAGATTCCATCCAAGTGGGTGACTTTGTTTTTGATAGACCTGAAGGTTGCATATTTCCAAACACTCATTTACAGGTCTTCTTGGAAGTACCTCCACTTTACCCGTGGAGGAGTCTCACAGTTCAGGGCACTGTGTCTGAGGCTTTTGACTGCCTCTTAAGTGTTCACACGAATGTTCACACTAGTCTCAGCATAGGCTCATTCCCACAGACTACATCACATTAGGTATCCCGATGACTGGCTAGTTCTGGCAAGCTCCCACTCACAGTTGCTACAGGACAGGGACCTTCTATTGGAGTTTTATTGCTATCTGAGGATCGTGATAAACTACAAGAAGTTGGATCTCATTCCCAAGCAGAGGGTAAGTACATTGGCAAGTTGTCCTAGATCACCAGTCATCTGTGAAGAAGCTTGTCTTTCATGTGTGTCTTCGTCTACGCCCCTTGTCAGTGGAGATTCAGAGGGTTCTGGTCCGTTGTGACAGATCCTCTTGAGTTTCATTTCCACTTAATTAGTTGACAGTGCAGATGCACGAGTAGGCAGTGGCTCACTTAGTACAGCTGTCAGCTAGGTATGTTCTGGGTCCAGTTGACAGTGCAAGTACACGAGTGGGCAGTGGCTCTCTCAGTACACCTGTCGGCTAGGTACGTCCTGGGTTCTAATAATGTAGTGGCAGACAGGCTCAGCTGCCAGGCAGGTGATAGAGACCAAGTGGTCTCTGCATTCCAGTGTAGTGGAGAAGTTGTTCGAGGTGTGGGGGACTCTGAGCATAGATCTGTTTGCCACTTGGCACAACAGGAAGTTGCCGGTGTCTCGAACCCTTGGGCAGCCATGGAGGATGCATTCCAACACCCTTGGGACAACCTCAACACATACAGTCGACCCCTAGTATTCGTGGGGGCTAGGCTAACCACAACCATCCGCAAATATTTGAGACCCCCTCTAAAAATGCTTATATAACTGCCTATTTTAATATTTCAGACACCAAATATGCCTTAAGCCATCATCCTAAAACACTTTAATATCATTTCAAGGTTGTCTTACAACATTACCTTAAAAAATATATGGCTTACAGCTACATGTGAAAACTAATCAAGTCCCCCCTATATTCAGACACAGCCATTTTCTCTCGGGGGGGAGAGAGAGAGGGAGAGAGAGACAGAGAGAGAACAGAAATACAGCTCATACCCTAGTGACAATAGTACACAAAGCATCATAGCTACAAGCTGTGTGATTAGCTACTTCCAACCCTTCCAGCCAATAGTGTGTCATCACTGAGCCTACGTCAAAACATATAAAAAACATGCATGTCCTCATAGAGAGAGAGAGAGAGAGAGAGAGAGAGAGAGAGAGAGAGAGAGAGAGAGAGAGAGAGAGATGGTGAACTGATTATGTTTGCATTGGTAAAACAGTTACAAATGTTGGGACAGTTTTTTTTTATATAGTACATGTTACAATGATAATAGGTCAATATTGAGGGATTTTACTTTCACATTCCATTGATATTTTGCTGTTTACATTAATATTAATATTTGAAGATTACCAAATAATTTTATCATAAAAAATGTATTTAGTCACAGAAATAACATGATAATACAGTAATTAATGAATACTGCTCTAAGAAAAAATCTGCAAGTAGGCAAATTTTCAGGAAACAATTTGGAGATACATTACACAGAAAAATCAGCAAATAGGTGGAGACACGAATGCTGAACCTCGAATAAGCGGGGGTCGACTGTACACTTTTCCACCTTTTGCCTGATTCGAAAGGTAATCACCAGGGTGTAGATAACTGAACCTCAAGCTGACACTGGTGGCACCAAAGTGGCCCATGCTGATTATTATCCAGACCTGCTAGCTCTGCTGTCCAAGATCCGGAGAAAGCTGTTTCTATGGCACATTCTGCTGTGTATGATGCACATAGAGAGGCATCACTGGGCTGTGGAGTCGTGGCCCTTCATGTTTGGAGACTATCCAGCATGTCCTTCGAGGGAGAGGTTTTTCACTCTGCGACTGCAGAGATGTCTGCATACAGTTGAACCTCTTAAAACCAGCACTCTGTGGGGTCCAGGAACTCCTGTGGTTCAGCTTGATTTTGAATCAGCTGCCATTAGTTCATTGCGCGGCCACGAGGACAGTGCTACATATTGTTTACAACTTCCCGACAGCAAAAATTTGCCATTTCTCTTTTGTTTCTATGAAAATAATTGTTAGTAATGAAAATAAGTGAAGTCAATATGTTTCCAATGGTAATTTTAAATGAATTTAATTTTTTTAAAGATACCACTTGCGAATGCTCTACCAAATAAAACTTTTAATCAAAACAATGAGACATTTGGCACTACATGAATTCCTTACTCTTAGAGTGCTTGAGACTTATAGTTGATACGGTTTTGATCATTTCTTTTATATAGCTGTATATATACCAATGAGATCAGATGATGCTAGAGGTAAGAAGCGCAAGCATAAATCTTTATCTATGCTAGAAAATGTTTCACCCAGTAGCGAATGTTTAGTGTTCATTTTCCTCAATAGATGGCAGTGTGCTATGTTTGTTTTGACAGCGACGTTCAAATGCACTGAGTGATCGCCAAGATTCAATCTTTATTTTTGTCATTTCGTTACCCTCTGCAATCAAAATAACTGACAAAGAAGCTAATACCAATAATTATGAAGATAGTAAATGTAGGAGATGAAAGTCACCAAAAATAATCTGCAGATTTTAAGAAAAGTCAAGTACTGCATTTGACTTACAGTTAGGCTAACTTGGGAATGCAGGCCAAATGTGTTAAATAAAGCACCCGATTTCAAAGAAAATTATACAGTATGAAGTTATAAAATGATAAAGTGAAAATAAATGAGTAATAAAATGATAAAAAGCAGTGTTATAACTTAGCCGAGTAGTAGGCTAAGTCGGCAAATAGGTTTTTTTATTTGGAATTAGCTTGCAAGACTATGTTTACATAGGGGCTTCATTTTTTAGGTAAGTATTCTATATATTTCCAGGGTTTTCTGTGGTCCGGCAGTTGCCTGGTCCCAAGGTTCCCGGATGTAAGAGGGTGGACTGTATACCAGGGGAAATGGGCTATCTTCTGTGGTTGGTGTCATAGACAGGGTTTCTTTCCAATCAGTGCCTCTCTTCAGCAGGTAGCGATTTCCTTGTTTTCATTTGTCAAGAGAAGCTTCACTGTCTTGGACATGTAGGGCTGTAGGCCTGGCTTCGGTCAAGTTCTGACACTAAAAGGAGTCGATCTCTCCTTGTGGGAAATCTCCATGCTTCTGAGAGGCTTCAAACAGTCTTGTCCTCCCAGGGAGCTCGTGCCCACATGATACTTGTTCTGAAGAGCCTCTTTTGTTGCCCATATGAACCTCTTGGAGAGTCAGCAGATGGGGGTCTGACTTTAAAGGCTGTTTTTCTTCTTACCCTGGCATCGGCAAAGAGATCTGATAACCTTCATGGCCTGTCTTTCAACATTAAGCACTTATGGGGATAGTATCTATATCACTCAGGTTTGTCGCAGATATCTTAGTGAAGACTAAAATCTTCAGTCCCTGACATCAGGTTTGAGTCCTTTTCAACTCCCTCCCTAGGAGACTTCATAGATGGTGATCCAGAGGAGATGCTACTCTGCCCTGTTAGGGTGTAGCAATACTACCTAAAGAGGGCTTAGGATCTTGGGACTAAGTATCAGCTACTCTTTGTTAGTATTGGCAGGCCAAGAAAGATGACGATCAAGCAGGTGAAGACTTATCCAGTGAGGAGGGCAAGTGTACAGTCCAGGCAAGAGCTCACAAGGTCAGGGGCATTCCAGAAGAACCAGTCAGTACAGGAGTCCTTTTACCTGCGGAATGTTACCCACAAGTCCTTGGACATGTTTTCCTTGGGTCCTATGTTGGCTGCTTTATGAGTAGTGTAGCTAACCCAGCTCCCCTAATGGGACAGGTAGCCCCTTGTCTAAGGTATTCAGTGAGCAAGAGAGAGAATGAATGACTGACTAGTCCCCTCTTTCTCTTTCCTTTTTTACAGGTTAGAGAGTCAGAGGCATGGCTGATTATGTGCCAGACAGGTGAGCTGTGAAGGTAAACTATGTAACTAGGCACCAGCCCTTAATTTTTGTTGTAGTATGTAAGGATGCAAGTCGCACCTTCTCTCTCGGCAAGGGGAATGGAGGTTAGACGTAACAGACCCGTTGATTGTCATTAGCTGGTTTGTTCTCTGACTTAGATTACCTGAGTTTTCCAGCCTGATCAAGTAATTGCTTACAACCCCCTACTCAGTGGTCCATAAGTCTAGCAACTACATATCCCCTATAAGTGACATGCTAGAAGTGTGGGATCCCATTTTTTGCTCCTTTCAGACCAGAAAAAGGGCATCCTAGTTTGGATGAACCTACCGGTTGGTTCAGGGAGCGCCCAGATATCTTCCCACCATTGGATAAATATCCTACTGTAAAGAATGAAGGTTTATATTTGTATAGGAACAAATAGCAAATTTTAAAAGTAATTTGTATTACTAACGTACAAACCTGAATTTCTCTACATAACGGCCCACCTCGGTCACCCCTCTCGTCTGGCATCTGGGCTGAAAAGCAAAGTGGAGTGCAGACCGACGGGTGGATGGGGCTTCCCTGTACATGTCATTAACTAAATACCTAGACATAAAGTTTATAATGACTGTTCCAGCTTGTGTTCGCAAGGTTATCCTAATGTAAAGAACTTCAGGTTTGTATGTTAGGAAAAATACAAATCACTTTTTTAAAGTTTTCTATTATTTGGAATGAATCTTACCTACTGTTAAAGTTAGCTTATATCTTGACACCATTAGGTGCGATCTGCATTTAAAAAAACAATGCTTGGCTAACCTTTAGTACTGTCTCTGTAATCACCTGTTTCCCACCAGGTGGTGTTGGAATTTACGTTCTTATCAGAATTCTTTATGCCGTATCCTTGTACAGATGGTGTGAATCAGCATTATTAATAATTTTGATGATTTCTGGCAGATTTTCTCCTGTAGGGCATTGTGCTTGTTTTCTGATTTTGCATTATGTCATATACAACAAACAGAGATGAAAGCATTAGGCTGTACTGCATAGGAAAGAGTTTGTGGAAACCGAATGTTTGGTTGTGCATGATGGCCATGTGTTTGTTAGCCTAGCTGTATACATAGATGGGTCCAGCTCTCCCACATGTTGGATTTGTTGCAATATCTCTACTTAGGAAAACTCCAATTTTCATTACCTGATAGTATAGCCTCTTTTCAGAGCATAACTGTGGTACTTATTTTGTTTATTAACACCATTAAAAGTACATCTCCACAAAAATCTAATTTTCTGTGATTTTAGTGTTATAGAAGCAATGAAATATAACAGGCCAGAAAAACAAACTATTTTCATAAATTACATGAAGTTGGCATAAATGCTGAACTTGCTGGATCCCTGCTCGTGTAGGTATTAAGGTAGGGGCCGATGCCTGAAGTCATTATTATAGCATATATTGGCTTTCTGACCTTGTGCCTAAAGGGATTTGCTTGTAATTTTCCTGTCATTATTCAACCAAAGCCTAAAATTCCTTAGAAAACCAGAAAATTCAACCTCCAAGTTTATGTAATACTATTTTTCATAATCCATGTAAAAAAAAAAAAAGGGTGCTGCCCAAAATATTTTTCCTAACAAATTTAACTTCAGCAGTAGTTATACTACAAACCCTCAAAGTTTAATTAAATTTTGGGTAGTAATCCCATAGATATGAATTTTTACTGAAGAGTTTTGAGAAATATAAAAAAAAATTATTGCTTATGAGCGTGATAGGTAGAAAGCTGATGTTTTCAGTGAAGTAAATTTTCATGGAAGAAATGTGTTGTGATATATAATTTACCTTGGTGCAAGTTATCACCAAAGGAAAGTGAATTAATATTTAATCCTCTTGAGCAACAAATTATAGCAAAACTTTTTCATTATCTAATCACCTTTAGTGGAAAGTTTCTTTAGTCAACCACTATATCAGTTTTTCTTTAATTTCATTTCTATACAAGGAAAAGATTGATACCATATCTAGGTAGGGTGACTGAAGTGAAATTACCAGTTTTCAAGTAAAAGGGATTAGATCATACAGTTTTTGCTGTAACTTGTTGCGGGGAACAAATTTTTTTATAAACTGATATGAAAGTTTTTTTTTTTTTGCAGAAGTACATAGGCTGTGTTTATTTGGATATTAAATAGATATTTAATATTAAGGATGGTGTCAGTAATTATTTCTGATAATCAGAATTAGGACATTGTGCGAGCCACAAAAGAGGTGAACAAAATTGTCTATAAACCTGAAAAATGTTGAGGCACAAAAGAGGTGAAGAGAATTTTTTATAAACCTGAAAAATGTTGAGTGGTAATACTTTCAGATGTGTTTACTTGGATATTGAACTGTCTGAAGATGTCAGGAATAATTTTTGATAATGCCTCAGAATTCTGCCATGGGCACACCTCTGAATGAAATGCGAGGTAAAGTAGGTATGTATTCAAGAAGTGTGCCTAGATCAAACCTAAAAATTTCCTGATAAAAGAGTAAAGGGCAGAATTTTTGGAATGATGAAACATAGCACACTAAGCAGTTTAAACCTACAGTAGGATTAAGGCAGTCTGTTATGTAAAAAGATAAGACTGATTCAGTTCTGATTTCTCATTTTGTAACAAATGTCCTTGGTGTCAGTGACCTTTGCTGTTGCAGTACCAGAGAACCTTAAATCATTCAGTACAAAAAGAAAGAACTGTATAAGTGATGCTAACTTACCTGAGAATTGGACACTAGTTTAACACTTTATGAGTGGGCACCCGTCGTAACAATTCCTCTTTGTAGACTGCAATATAGTATGCACAGTAAACATATTGTGTGAATGCTCAGACTTTAGGTGGCAACAAATGAGAAGTATTGAGAGACAAATCCCCAAAGAAATAGTGAAAATCTTCAGCATTTCAAGCCTATCTATATTAAAATTGTAATTTATAATTAATAAATTTTATACCCCTCAGTTCAGCTTTACTAGGGATTAAGGTTTTAAGTTCATTCATCTGGTTAATTTAACTTGTGTAAATGTCAAAATGCTGTAGCATATATGATCATGGATGGTCTGCATTGTCATTGGCATAAGGCTCATAACCTCATCTCAAAAATTAAGTCCTTAGAACTCACAACAGACTGTACAAGCCGGGTACCAGTGGCAGCAGACCTTAATGAAACTTAAGAAACAGAAAATGAATGTTTGGATAGTTTTAGTATCTTATTGGAAAAAGGTGTATCAAGATGGAATGAAGGGTACAAAAACCCAAATTTTTTTTACAGGAACCAGGCACTGAGGCAGAAATCAAAGAGTTTGCAGCAGGATTTGGAGTCAAATTTGATATGTTTTCTAAAGTCAAAGTAAATGGAGAAGGGACTCACCCAATATTTGAATTTTTGAAGTCTAAACAAGGTGGAACACTGGGTAACTTCATCAAATGGAATTTTACAAAATTTCTAGTAAACAAGGAAGGTGTTCCTGTTGCTCGTTATTCTCCACAGACCAACCCTATTGTAAGTATATTGCTAGTTTTTATTAGAAATTTGCTTGAAATTATTTAATATTAAGGATGGTAATTATACCTTAGAGCAATATTTTCATAATTATTCATGAAAAAAGAAAACTGCATGCAAAGTGAATGGTTAAAACCCTAAAAAGTTACTCAACTTTCTACACTTTTTAGTCATGAAAACTGAATATTATATATTCTAAGAAATCTTGAAAAATAATAATTCCAAATATTTGTATCTCCTTTGTTTACACATTGGTATATTTCCATTGCAGCTTTTTTTTTATGGGGAAATTTTTTCAGTTTTTTGTGTATACTGTATATATGAATTGCCTGTGGAGTTGACAAAATATAAGTGGGTTTAGTTGTCACTTCTTATTACTATTGTGATAACATCACAGATGGGATTGACTTCTATATAAAGTTAAGCTTAACATACCAAAAAACAATGAGTTATAGATGAAACTGTCAGCACAAAAATTCTGCTTACATGTTAAAAAAAAAAAAATTGAATTCTAGTTACCTTGCTATAAAATACAGCTTTATCATTCATTTGTTTTCCATTTGCAGCCTGCCATTGAAAAGGACCTGGAGAAGTATTGGTAGTACAGTATAGTTCTACCTTTGAATGGGGAGGTTTGAAAAGGGCAATTATGGTAGCTTGTGAATATTAAATTGGTAAATCATCAACTAGAGCAACCAGCAGGAGTTTGTTAAACATTTTGTGATGAAGGTGCATGAGGAAACCAATTTTGGCTTACGCACTGGAAGGTTGTGTGTTATACATTGCTCCTGTTATTGAACTAATTGATAAGGCCAGTAAATAATTTTTCCATTTTATGAATAGAAACTGAGTTTTGATGTAGGTTTATTTTGGTTGTTAGTAATTGTGCCATAGTGCAGCATTATTATATTGAATCTGTCCAAGACCACGGTCTAGTCAGTATCAGGTATGGTTAAAACTTCAAGTGGTTGGTCATTGACTTCCACTGATTGTATATAACTTCATTGTCTAATGGAAATTAAGTAATACTTAAGATTTGTTTTGACATTCAAGTTGCTACTGTTTTGTTTTGACATTCAAGTTGCTACTGTTCTGCAAGCTTTCCATCTGTGCATTACAGCGTGGCAGAACTGTTATAAAATTGACAAATATTTTTATATTTGTTTTTGTATCTGCAAAAACTAAAGTTAAATGCCAAGAAAAATTTTTTATGAAGATTTGTTACTAAGCATACTAGGTCCAAAAACTTAGCATTTTTCATACTGAGGTTTTTATCTTGCCAATTTGCTGAATAGCATACTTGACTACTAAACTTAGTTTTCACAAAGCAGTTACTCAACAATGTGAAGTGTTTCCAACCTTTGGACCTCTTAGAAAAGGAGTTAATCCTAAAAAATATATCTGTACCTATTGAATATATATATACATATATATATATTAATTTACAGTTCAAGGATACATAAATAAATACAAACATTCTTAGTTTCATTATATTTTGCCTTTTTCTGTGATACAGTATAATGTTCAGAGTGCTGCAAATACATTTCCTTGCTTTTGTTGCATCAGCTGCTGCAAATACATTTCCTTGCTTTTGTTGCATCAGCAACCCCTCTATTGTGTAGCCACTAACATTGTTAACTTTTCATTTAGTCCAACATTCACCTTGGTAAGTTGAGACAGGTAAATGACCATAAGTAGATCCTGTGGAAAAAAAATGTGCATTGTAAAAGTGCTATCACAAGTTACTGGATACAGCGATTACAGCTTTAGAAAAAAAATTTATCAAAATGTTATATTGAAAGGTTGTTAGGCATAAGCGCCCTTAAATGCCAATTTTACCATACTTACCTAACAATTATGATAGCTGATCAGTTCCTAACGGCAGCGCTTTTAAATTGCGCGCGATTGTACTACAATTGCCGGTAACTGGTGTCGCCATCTACTGCCATCCCGCTCGGTAGTCCCAAGGATCACGTACTGGTAAGTCAATTTCTGTTCCTGCCGTTCACGGGTAAACACCCGCGATCAAGTGCTCTTCAGTTGCGCATCATATTTTCATCGTTTTTTGCTGGATTTCGGTGAAGTACAATGCTGCAATTGTTGTTTGACTAGAATCATGTCTGATTCAGGATCGTCAGTTAGGTTTTGCGCCAGTGGGTGCAATGCTAGGCTTAAAATTAAGAGTTGTTACGATCCCCACACCGTGTGTGTAGATTGTAGAGGGGGATCGGCTTGCTCTAGGGAGTCACCTTGCATCGAATGTAGTTGCTGGTCAGACCAGCAATGGAGAACTTTTCTTTCTCGTCAAGAAAAACTTGCTAAGGATAGAGTTAGGAAGGCGACTCATCGGGCTAAAGCTAAAGCTACGTCAGACACCGAGAAAGCCTAGAAGGGAGTAGCCTAGGTGCGGGGCCGTCGGCAACGGCAGACTTTCCGGCGATTACCGCAGACTTTGGGGCTTACGCTTCTGTCTCAGCTTCTGCTCATTCTATTTCTGCTTCCCCTGCTCCTAGTTCTCCTTCTATTGAACCTGTTATGCCAGCTTCCCGCCCTGTTTCACCTAGTACCGTTGCCAGTCTCGAATCGAGGTGCGAGAAGAAGTTTGAATTTCTTTGTAGTACTATGCTTGAGTTGGGTAATTCTGTGAACACTTTAATGGCGAAGTGTAATGTGTCTAGTGCTAGTGTTGTGCCTTCTGAGGGTTCGGTTGCTTGTCCAAGCAGGTCTCCCAGACGAAGGTCACTGTCCCGCTCCCCTGCATCAGGGAGAAGACATACCGGAAGTCGAAGGGAGCCTCTTGGGGTTTGCCCACAAGCAATCGTTCCCTCCGTCGAGTCGGACCACCACGGAAAAGGTGTGTCGTTCCGTGTTCCGGAATCTTCCGAGTTGGGAGATTCTCCTCTCTCTCGACGGCGCAAATGGCGCTCGTCGGCTTCCAGACCATTGAAAAGGTCGTGTAAGTTGGACTATTTGTCCCCTCCTCCATTGAAAAGGTCGAGGGATGCAGTGTGTGTGCCTCTAGCGCCAGGTGCGCATGACATTTCGTCCAGTTTGTCGGACGATTCAACCTTACATCGACCACCAACTAAGAAACGGATTTACATGCTTTCGTCTCTTCCACCTCCCTCAGCTCTCAAGACGTCGACTGCACCCTGTGTCCATCCAGCTTCACAGGCACCTTCTGCTCAGTGGGAGGGTGCTGCTGCCTCCCCTCCAGCGGATCTCCGAGTGTCGCCACAAGCGCCACTTGCGCCCAGGGCGCCTATTGTTCCTCCTTCAGGAATTCCGCCATGTCCTCGGTCTTCCACCTCGAACGACGCCTTGGGTCCTCTTAGGAGGCAATTAGATAATATTGTTTCCTTATTTAAGGGAGTGCAAACAGCGACCCCAGCGCCTCCCATGCCTGTTCAACCAGCAACCCCATCACCTCAGACCCAGGACCAAGCCGCTTCTGTGCCTGCTGTACCTGGTTTGTCTCCGGTTTCATCGGAAGAGGAAGTCCCAGAAGAGGAATCTACTTCTTATTCGGCATATACTAAACTGCTTAGGTGTTCGTGGACCACTTTTCATATGGGAAGGCCGAGGCCTGATCCGATCGTTCCCAAACTGTCCTTATCGAAGGCGATCACGGCTCCCTTCATAAGCCTTGATGTGTGGCTGGCCGCCAAGAGGGATTCGGGAAAAGCAAATTTCGCATTTCCTCCTTCCAAGTTGCAGAGTAAGAGATACCAATTCTACGTTACTGGGGAAGCTCCGTCCCTGGGAGTTTCTGCCTCCTCCCAGGGGGACTTCTCCAGTTTAGTGGACACCAATAGAAGATCGGCTTTCTCATCGGCTAAAGTGTTCTTCTCCTCCTCGGAAATGGACCATCTCGTCAAGAACCTCTTCAAGGTGTTAGAGATCCTAAGTCTTTTAGACTGGACTGTGGGTGTCTTAGCATCCAAGATTGAGAACTGCCCTGATATCCCAGAGGACGTGACGTCGGAACTCGTGAGTTTCTTGTCTTGCGGAGACAAGTCTGTGAGGGACGCAGCAGACGAGTTAGCCTCCCTTTACACCTTAGGAGTCCTCAAGAAGAGGGAACTCTGGTCCTCGTTCGTTACCAGAGGGGTCACCACCACTCGGAAATCTGCCTTGCTCTTCGCTCCCTTGGTTAAAGATCATCTCTTTCCAGAAGAGTTGATCAGGAATATTGCCTCTTCCCTCGAGAAGAAGTCGACCAATGACCTACTCGCCCGGTCCTTCAAGAAGCCACAGCCGACAACGACAGCCCCGACTAAGTCAGCATCTCCTATTCAACCCTTTCGAGGGGGCCAATCTCGTCCTTACCACAGACCCAGGACCAACCTGCGCCCTCCTTACAAGTCCAAATCTTCTTCCAAACCCAACACCAAGTGAGTCCTCTTTCCTTCGCCCAACAGTAGGAGCCAGGCTGCAGCTTTTTTGGAGGGAATGGGCTCGTCGCGATGCGGAAGCTTGAGTTGTCCAAGTTCTTCGCTTTGGTTATGCAATTCCCTTCAGAGATCCTCCACCTTTGACTTGCAAGCCTCTTCCATTGTCTGCTTACTCTCCAGGATCAGACAAATTTCTTGCCCTGAGTCTGGAAGTAGAAGCTCTTCTCCTCAAATCAGTGATCGAGGAAGTTCTAGATCCATCGTCGCCAGGGTTCTACAATCGCCTCTTCGTAGTTACCAAGACCTCAGGCGGTTGGAGACCGGTTTTGGATGTCAGCGCCCTCAACCAGTTCGTGTCCAAGACGAAGTTCGCTATGGAGACCCCTCAGTCCGTTCTGTCGTCTCTTCAGAAGGGGGACTGGATGGTCTCTCTGGACATGGAGGACGCGTACTTACACATCCCCATCCATCAAGATTTGAGGAAGTTCCTTCGCTTCATGTTCCAAGGAAGAGTCTTCCAATTCAAAGCGATGTGCTTCGGACTCTCAACAGCCCCTCAAGTCTTTACACGAGTCCTCGCCCCACTGGGCAAATGGCTACATCTGTTGGGTGTAAATGTGTCCCTTTATCTGGACGACTGGCTACTCCGTTCCTCCTCGGAAAGTCAGTGCTTAGAGGACCTAAGGAGGACACTCATTTTGACAAGCAATCTGGGACTCATTATCAACCTGCCAAAGTTGCAACTAGTTCCCATTCAGAGTATTCTTTATTTGGGGATGACTCTGAACTCTAGCTTTTCGGGCTTTTCTCTCCCCGAAAAGAGTCCAGAGTTGTCTCCAAACCGTCCGACACTTCAAGAGCCGAAGGGAATGCTCGGCCCAAGAGTGGATGAGTCTTCTAGGGACCTTGTCATCGGTAGAAGTTCGTGAGACTGGGTCGCCTCCACATGAGACCTTTTCAGTTCTTCCTGGAACAAGTTTGGTCCAGGAACTCTCCTCTTTCCCAGACTTTTATCATCACAGAAGCTATCAAGCAAGATCTTCATTGGTGGCTGTCAGAGGAGAAACTCCTAGAAGGCCTGAATCTTTCTCCTCCCATCCCCACTCTACAGTTCTTCTCCGAAGCTTCGGACGTCGGTTGAGGAGTCCTGCTGGAAGGTTCCAAGGTATCGGGACTGTGGTCGGAATCCCAGAAGGCTCTTCACATCAATCACAAAGAGCTTCCGGCTATTCACCTAGGTCTCCTGGCTTTTTCGGACAGAATCAAGGGCAAGACAGTGGCCACTCATGCGGACAACACCACGGCACTGGCTTACATCCGCAAGCAAGGCGGCACCCATTCGTTCTCCCTGTACCAACTTACGAGGGAACTCCTCCTTTGGGCGGACTCGCTACCAGTTTGCATTGTTCCAAGATTTGTCCAAGGGAAATGCAATGTCTTAGCGGACGAGCTCAGCAGGAGAAATCAGGTCCTTCCTTCAGAGTGGACCTTGGACCAGCTGGTATGCAACGCTCTGTGGAAGTTATGGGGAACTCCGATGGTCGATCTTTTCGCCACCTCAAGGAACCATCGTCTCCCCTGTTTTGTTCGCGGTTCGGATCCACAGGCTTGGTCAGTGGATGCGATGCTGCTCGATTGGTCGGACCTAGACCTTTACGTCTTTCCCCCCTTCAGGATGATAAGGCAAGTCATCAACAAGCTGATGAACCACCAGAACGTCTCCATGACTCTGATTGCCCCGTTCTGGCCAAGGAAGGAGTGGTTTCCAGACCTAGTCAGCCTCCTTCAGGACTACCCAAGGTCTCTTCCTTTAAAGAAGCATCTTCTCAGACAGCCCCACTTTCGCAAGTTTCATCAGGGGTTGTCTACGCTGGACCTGACAGGCTTCAGACTGTCAGGAAACTCGCTAGGAAGAAGGGTTTTTCAAGACAAGCTGCGGAAGCAATTGCAAAGTGCAGAAGGAAATCTTCTAACAGGCTGTACCAGTCCAAGTGGACAGTCTTCAGAAGATGGTGTAAGAAGAATAAGATCTCTTCTTCTTCGACCTCTGTTGCACAGATAGCAGACTTCCTCCTGTTCCTCAGGGATGAACGTCAGCTAGCTGTCTCCACTGTTAAAGGATACAGAGCCATGCTATCCTCAGTTTTTAAACATCGTGGTCTTGATCTCACTAATAACGAGGATTTGACCGATCTGGTTAAGTCATTCAAACCTCCAAGACTTCCTCTCCTCCCCTAGCTTGGAATCTGGACGTGGAGTCCTAAAATGGCTCTCATCTCCCTCGTTCGAGCCTCTCCGTTCTGCTTCTTTGAAGAACCTTACGAAGAAGACTCTCTTCCTGTTCGCCTTAGCATCTGCAAAGAGAGTCAGTGAGCTACATGCAGTAGAGAAGAAGGTAGGCTTTGCTCAAGATGATGCCCTTTACTCCCTCATTCCAGAGTTTTTGGCTAAGAACGAGAACCCTTAGGTCCCCTGGCCTAAATTCTTCAGGCTCAAGAGCCTCGCTGCCCTAGTAGGCCCAGAAGAAGACGAGAGAGAACTGTGTCCCATCAGAGCTCTTAGATACTACTTGCATAGGACGGAGAAAATTAGGGGTCCTTCTCCCAGACTTTGGTGCTCCGTTCGGAACCCTCTTAAACCTCTCTCAAAGAATGCAATCTCATTCTTCCTCAGGGACCTCATTATGGAAGCACACGCGCAAATACGTGAAGAGGACATCCGTCTGCTCAAAATTAAAGCGCATGAAGTCAGGGCAGTGGCAACTTCCACAGCATTTAAACACAATCTGTCACTTAATGCTATTATTCAAAATACTTTCTGGAGGTCCAGATCAGTATTTGCTGTACATTACTTGAAGGATTTGGAGACGGTCTTCCGTGATTCCTTCTCCCTCGGACCCTTGTCCGTGGCTGGCATGGTAGTAGGTGAAACATTGTAGGAATTGGCCTATTTTATTCCTCTTCATATTGTTTCTTTTTATCTTGTATTTTGTTTGTCGGTTATGGGAAGCTGGGGGGTAGTGCCACCCTCAGGTGCCCTCCAATCATTTATTGTACAAAGGTTATGGGAAGCTGGGGGGTAGTGCCACCCTCAGGTGCCCTCCAATCATTTATTGTATTTAGGTGGAAGGGTTTTTTGGTTTATTTACGTTTAGGTGTCGCATTGTATGTCTGGTCTTTAGCCCAGGGCAAGGGCAAACTTGTTTATTTCTCTGCAAGTCTCCGGAGCAATCCATGACTTCAGGGATTCCATCCCAGTAGAAGCTCTCTGTGGACTACCTTCCACGCTTTCTACTAGTAAGAGGAGCACCGACCAGAGGCAGTACCTTCCTGCAGTAGCTCCCTTACAAGGTAAGGATCACAAGCAGTATTTTATACTGTTATATGGACTGAATTATTTGCCTATTTGGATTGGTTCTATCTAATCCACGCCCTCCTCCTTCAATAGCGAGTCAGCTATCATAATTGTTAGGTAATCGTTATGGTAAAAATGAGATTATAATAAAATAAAGTTTTACCATACTTGCCTAACAATTATGTATCATAGCCCACCCTTCTTCCCCTCAGGTGGATAGTGTGGCAGGCACAGAAATTGACTTACCAGTACGTGATCCTTGGGACTACCGAGCGGGATGGCGGTAGATAGCGTCACCAGTTACCAGCAATTGTAGTACAATCGCGCGCAATTTAAAAGCGCTGCCGTTAGGAACTGATCAGCTATCATAATTGTTAGGTAAGTATGGTAAAACTTTATTTTATTATAAAAATCTCATATTTTTTGGGGGGTAATTTGTATTTTTCATAGCTCTACCAACCATAGTTTCTCATATATGGAGTATCCTTCTACTCATGAGATGGACCAACTGTATACTGACTACAGTAAAAGGGTGGTACCCAGGTGGAGATGAGGGCAAAGGGGGATGCCCATTCTCACCCAACTAACATTACCCATTGTCCTTTCAGCCTGTTTTCAGAATAAAAAACTGAAGGGAAAAAACAACAGATGGGTGAATGATATGGGTTACCATTAATATGAAAGGGTACAATTTGAATACCTTGGGAAATAAAACTTAAAATGTGGTATTTGTTCCTACAGGGATACAACCACACTGCCTTTTTATGTGCACAGGCAGTCCCTGGTTATCGGCGGGGTTCCGTTCCCGACAGCATGACGACAACTGAAAATCAGCGATAATAGCGCTGTTCCTCGGTTATCAGCGCCGATAACCGAGGATCAGCGCCGCTGATAACTGAGGAATCTATTATCGTCGTCGCTAGACAAGCACCGTAAAACCGGATCGCCGATAACCGGGGACTGCCTGTATATAAGGAGACCAATAAGTCTCCATTGCTTATGTGTGTGTGGAAACTTAAACTACTACAATAAGTCTCCATATACAAAAGGAAGCCAGTAACCTCAGGCAGAGTTGAACACCTCTCTGGGCAGAGTGAAGTACCACCATACTGGAAGAAAAAAAAAATGGTGGGGGGGGGGGTGGCGCTGCTTTGGCAACACCACCTCACCAGGGTGGCACCACCCTCAGAAGGCAGGGCACAGCCTCCCTTTATCCTGCTCTGCATGTTATGGACCGGAATCATATCTGACTAATCCTGAAGAACTCTGTCCCCTCCACAGAAGTGGAAAAGGTTGGTTGGTAGCCTCTTCTACCAAAAATAAGGTTCTACCTTCTCCACCCCCTCTTTATAGAAGGGTAGATGAGGGGTTTACATTCTAGATTAGTAGTAGAATCAGCTCATATTGCCGTTTACCTTTGCTCATTTGGGTCCAACTTGTACTCGGGTACAAATATTCACGGATATGGGGTTATGGGAGAGAGAATGGGTCAGTGCACACGTCACCTCTTCCCCTAGGAGTGCACACTTTAGTCAAAACACTCGAATGAGCCATAAGATACCTTGATAGTATCCCAGAGTAGGTACACTACTTGCTTAGCCACCAACAGAGGCTCCAATAAAAACGTGTCAAGGGATTTGAGGGTGACATTCATAAAAAAAAAAAATTAAGGCTGTCTGATAGCACACTGCTGCTGCCCTCTTTTCCTGTTAGGACTGGAAGTTCTTCCAGAAGGTGAGATGCCCCAACAGCCCTGATGTTGTGAAAAGATGGTGTTTGGATACATCCTCCTTGTGATGTCCTGCACTCAAAAAACCTATCCAAAGACCAGGTACACAACTAGCAGAACAGGCCAAGCAAACCCTAACCTGAGTGGGTCATGCAAACCCCTCTCTGTGTGACTCCAAGGAATTGTGGAGAGGAGTCATTCTGCTCGCCTGCCAACCACAACTGTCAAACCCGTTTCCATGTGATTATGAAGAGCTGAATGCCTGAATTACCATAGTTGGTGGTGATGGTGCAAGAGGGTTTGGGGTCTCAAGAAGCTGTTGAGGACTCTCTGACAATAAGAACAATGATTCTACTTTGCAACTAACATATGACGCATTTCTCTGATGTCTTCAGCAAACACCAATGCCATGGCAAGGTATTAGGGTTGATGTTTGGATTCTCCATAATTTTCATAAACATATCAAAGGCCATCCTGTATTTATATGAAGGCGCTGGTTGTGATGTATTTATACAAAGGCGCTGGTTGTGATGCAGGTTCATCTTTGTCATCTTCAGGGGCTTCCTCCTCCATCTCACCAGTAGCAATTACATCAATTATCTCACTGACTGTCAGACATAAGTTGGGAGCCATGATAGTCACCGTCATTGTCCAGCCATTCCTGTATGTCATCCTTGGGGATCATAGTCGCCTCCCTTGGCAAGTTAGGCATGAAAGTTGTCCATGTCAAAGCCTTGAAAGTTAAACATGCCCTCTTCCCCATTCAGAATATAGTTCCAAATGTGCTCCAGGGTCTTTGCAGTATAGTGATGTCCTTCCAAGCATCTGCAAAGTTTAGTTGGCTGTTTCAGTGAACACTTTGCAGATTCTCCAGAGTTTGTTACCCCCATGTCACCAAGCTTTGCTTCGTCTGTCTCCTGCTCGTCCTCGAACACTACCATCACCTCCACCAGGGACTTCCTCCTGTACAGCCATTTCTTGCAATAATAACACCTTGGTCCACTGGCTGAATAAGTGCAGTGGCATTAGGAGGCAAAAACATGACCCTAATACAACCTTCGTCACCAACTAAATGGGTCATGATACGATGCACAGGGACATTGTCCATGAGAAACAAAACCTTCACCTGATGTCTGGCAATGGCAAGGTCCTGTGTCTGATGACAAAACCTCATTACAAAAGTGGTTATGGAAACAATTTGAAAACATCTTGAAGGAAAACCAAGCCTGTACTGTATGACAACAAACCACTGGGAGACTATACATCAACCAATGCAGGGAATGTGGTTGCTTTGCATGCCCAACTATGACTGGTTTGCAAAGATACCTACTAAAAGCATTTGCACATAATAAAGCAGACATGCATTGCTTTGAAAGCTTTTGACCAGGTAAATTCCTTCTTGTCATCCAAGGTGGTATTGGGCAAGAGTGACAGAAGAAACCAGTTTCATCAGCACTGTAAACACTTAAAGCCTTCCTATTTCATTTGGTCTTTCAACTTCTGCCAAAATTCCTCTTATTTCCTCCTCTGAAGCATCAAAATCTTTGCCAAGAATCTTCTTGTTGGAAACTCCATGTCCAAACTTGAACCAAAACAGCCACCCTTCAGATGCTTTAAAATCTGCTACCCCATGCAGACCGTGCAGCCCACGGTTCAGCACCATGTGTGTGCATGCTGGCCGCCATTTGCTAACAAAACCAGATCAATGTTGACTGTTTAGTTTCCTCATGACAGGGTTTTGCCATCACCTTGTGGCCCTGACTCCCGGATATCTTCCTGAAGTCTATCGCATACCTCTTCTTCATATCCTTGGCTGATTTGAATATCCTGCAAGGAAGCCTGAGCAATGCCATACTCCTCCATGTTATGTGAAACTGAACAAGTGGCCTTGGTTAGCTTGACAATTTCCAGCTCTTTTTGAAGGGTCTGCACTTTCCTGGCCCTCTTAGGAGGTGGAGCCATACACAGCAATAACAGCACCTGCAATGCTGCAGGAAGTGTAAGAAAAAGCACTTGATAACATAGCAACTGATCTGAACACAAGCAGCAAAGGCTAATGATGTACTGTATGCGTTTCCACCAATGTAAAAGTTTTGAGTGTTTACACACTCATGCACCTTCTACCATACACTTTTGTACTAATGACATATCTATCTCAGCCAATTAAAAGTGTTATACAGAGTGCCATGTGATATGTCAGGTGACACAGTGCTTTTCAATCAGTTACAGCTGCAAAATACTGTAAATACATTGTTCATATACTACTACATTTTTATTCATAATAAACTCTGATTAAGAGTAAGTCATGGTTAACTAAAATTACAGAGCTACCACAAGCAAATCAATTTATCCAAGTGAACATTAATAATCATTTTACTATGTATAAGCTAACTGCACTAAATCCCATATTCTATTATTTCTGAATTCTCTGGGGATGTGTAAGGACCTGATTTTTCTCAATAGATGGCTTTATTAATCATGCTTACACTGAATGTAAATGATGAATGGTAAAAACAAATTAAAATGGTAATAAACATGCATTAGTTTCAATTCAAATGGCAATAAAAGCGAATCGGTTTAAATTAGCATGGTGATGAAATAATTTATGCATTAAATGTATATGGGGCAAGAGCTGAAGTTCCAAAATGCTGATGGATTAATGATACATGAATAGTATGAAAGTTGTATGGTTTTAAACATTAATAATAAAAATTCTACTCATCTTTGAAAATTATATGAAAGCATCAACACCCTACCTTCTAGGACACATACTCGGGCACCCTATTTCTCTATAAATAAACTGATGCGTTAAAAATATATTCCATTCTGAAGTTATGCTAACACTACCTCTGTCTTCGTATCTGACTGAAAGGAAGATAAGCAAGGCTACACTCATCTACTTCTCTTCTTTATTCCTTTGTATTCCTCAAAACATGACTGCATTGGTCACTTCATACTGCAATGGGACCTTGTTGATACTGACTACCTCAGGTAGTTCTTTAGTTATTAACTTTTTGTTTGCTTTGGGGGAACCCAGCAAGTCTCATAATGTGACTAATGACCTCAAACTACTTTATAATAAATATATTATTAGAATATGCTGGCATCTCATTTTAACAGACTTCAACTTATCAGATTTTGTTACTGAATTTAACCAAGTCTGGTAAAAAAAATATTTCATAATTATGGAATAATCAAGTAAGTATGCTAGATTTATTGGACACTGAAACAAATGCATCCATATGCCTATTACAGAGCCTGTGCTTTGTATCAACATGATCCTGGTTTTGCTTTTGCAAGTAAAGTATAAGTGGTTATTTTCTCTAGCTAGCGAGAGAGAGAGAGAGAGCCTATCCTGTAATTATCTTTCACTTTAAAAGATTCAGTTACTTCTCATTCAATTACTGCAATTTATCTGCAAAATGAATTGCTTCTAAAAATATGTGGATAACAGAATAATCTAGCAAAAATGTAGTTTACATTAGTTCTACTTGGCTTTGATTACCAGATGTGAAAAGTAAGCAAAACTCATACAGTATAAAAAAATACCATAAACATTGGGTTTAATATTCATCAAAAGGAACTTAAAATTCTTCAAAACAACTTGATGTCAGCAAGAGAAGGCAAACAAGTGCATAGGAGGTGTGCAATTTATCTTAATGCAGTACACACATGTATGCATGTACATGCCCCCATACACAGACTAAAAATGTATGTGTAGTTTTAAATACAACACTGTATTGAAGACTGCTGATAAAAGAGAAGGAAAGAGGGGTGGGGATGGCTTCTGCATAGAGTAAGCGTGTAATGTTTTGTGGATGGCTTCTGCATGGAATAAGCATGTCACGTTTTGTAACAAGATGTATAATCCTGATTAAGACTTACAGTAGAGTATTGCACGTTCTGTAGTACAAACACAAGTGCATTTACACTTATTTAAACATTAACAAAGTTAAACATAAACAAACTTCTGAGAATTTCAGACAGATGACAGTGTTGAACACAGAGTGACACTTGGACTTTAAAAGAAATTACAAGTGTAAATATAACAATTTACTAAAGAACAAAAAGAAATTGCAAGTGTAAATATAACAATTTATTAAAGTACATTACATGATCTAACTATTCTGTACATTGTAATTTTAACACTTGTAATTTCTTTTAAAGTCCAAGTGTCACTCTTTGTTCAACACTGTCATCTCTCTGAAATTCTCGGAAGTTTGTTTATGTCTAACTTTGTTAATGTTTAAATAAGTGTAAATGCACTCATGTTTGTACTACAGAACATGCAATACTCTACTGTAAGTCTTAATCAGGATTATACATCTTGTTACAAAACGTGACATGCTTATTCTATGCAGAAGCCATCCACAAAACATTACACGCTTTCTCTATGCAGAAGCCATCCCCACTCCTCTTTCCTTCTCTTTATCAGCAGTCTTCAATACAGTGTTGTATTTAAAACTACACATACATTTTTAGTCTGTGTATGGGGGCATGTACATGCATACATGTGTGTACTGCATTAAGATAAATTGCACAACTCATATGCACTTGTTTGCCTTCTCTTGCTGATAGCAAATTGTTTTGAAGAATTTTAAGTTCCTTTTGATGAATATTAAACCCAATGTTTATGGTATTTTTTATACTGTAGGGGTTTTGCTTACTTTTCACATCTGGTAATCAAAGCTAAGTAGAACTAATGTAAACTACATTTTTGCTAGATTATTCTGTAATCCATATATTTTTAGAAGCAATTCATTTTGCAGATAAATTGCTGTAATTGAATGAGAAGTAACTGAATCTTTTAAAGTGAATGATAATTACTAATTACAGGATAGTCTCTCTCTCTCTCTCTCTCTCTCTCTCTCTCTCTCTCTCTCTCTCTCTCTCTCTCTCTCTCTCTCTCTCTCTCTCTCTCTCTGTGGTAAAAAAATATCATGTAGGTTGTAAGTCAATCTTGGTTACTTTTTGGAGAGCAGACTAACAAATGGACTGACAAACTGTCCATTACGTTCAGGTGCCAGTACGCCCATATTTACCAGTAATCAACCAATCACTTTCTAATTCATCCAGATCTTTGCTAAACTCTTTTCTTTATGTCCTCTTGGTAATGGCTTTACAATCTACCTGTCTCTAAGGCAACAAAAATATTATCTACTCTAAGCTCTGCCCATAACTAAAACTACTTCTCCCTCTACTGCTAACTCTTACATTTCAAACATTGAAAAACCCTTCCTTTATTCATATTTTGCAGTCCAGAGCATCTCATGTGATACCATATGCTACATTTAAAACTGTATTAAGTATTGTACACCATTGAGACTCACTACAGTTTACAGAAGAATCTTTGATTCACATACATTAATATTCAATCTCCTTCCAACATCTAAACATTTCTAAAGCTACTTTATTTTGTTTAGCTGAATACTACATCATCTGCATACCATAGCCCTGTGTTTCTTCGTGTCATTTTCCAATTGTATGATAAACACTGAAGGACTCAAGTACTGATGCTTGACGGATACCAGCACCATACATTTATCTCAAGTTTTACTGATATACCTGCTACTCGTCTTTATTCTAGACCATTGCTTTGTTCCTATAATGGGTTTGTTTTAGTTCTGAACTGTGTACAACAATATTTTTACCCAAACCCTTCAATATGATAAGCGCATTTTACTTAATATAGAAGTAAACATGATATTTTAATGATAAAATAAAGTTTGTTCATACTTACCTGGCAGATATATATATAGCTGTATTCTCTGTTAGTCCGACAGAATTTCAAAACTTACGACACACGCAGTGGGAGATCAGGTGGTTAGTACCCATTCCCGCCGCTGGGAGGCGGGTATCAGGAACCATTCCCATTTTCTATTCAGATTTTCTAGTGCCACTGTCTCCTGAGGGGAGGTGGGCGGGCACTATGAATATATATATCTGCCAGGTAAGTATGAACAAACTTTATTTTATCATTAAAATATCATTTTGTTCATGAAACTTACCTGTCAGATATATATATAGCTGAATACCACCATTGGAGGTGGGTACAGACAGAATAGGATTTGGAAAAACACACTACAAGTAGGTGAAAGATATTTTGGTTCCTTACCTGTTAGCATAGCTGACTTCGTGATTACTGTCACCCAAGTCCGCTTCTGCTTAACTAGAGTCTCCAGCAAGGGTGTGACCTGTATAGCTGGTGAGTTCTAGATGATCTGTCAACGGGGACGTGACCACAGTGTGACAAGACCATATTGACCATACAATGAGGGCAAACGGCAAAAAACCAACCACCTGACCAAGCCTAACTAAGTTAGGATAACGCAACTAAAGCTAACGATTGGGAAGTCCGCCACAGGCAGTCGACCCAACAACCATAAAAACACTATCCAACCATTTTCTATAGGATAGGATGAGTGTCATCCCCTGCCCCCAGGAAAGTATCTGAAACGTATGGTCCTAGCGAGAAGCAGTTCTCATATGTCGTCTTCACATCTCTCAGGTAGTGTGAAGCGAACACAGAGTTGCTCCGCCAAAATGTGGCACCCAGAATGTTGCTGAGTGACATATTTTTCTGAAAAGCCACTGAAGTCGCAACCGCCCTCACCTCGTGAGCATTGACTTTCAGAAGTTTCAAATCAGAGTCTTGACAGGATGAATGGGCTTCTTTAATCGTATCTCTCAGAAAGAAAGCCAGAGCATTCTTTGACATAGGTAAGTCCGGTCTCTTTACGGAACACCATAAACTATCTGAGGACCTCGACTTTCCTTGTCTTGTCTAAGTAGACTTTGAGAGCCCTAACAGGGCAAAGGACTCTCTCTGGCTCTTGAATAAGGATTTCAGCCATACCCTTGATTTGAAACTCTTGGGCCAAGGGTTAGACGGGCTTTCATTTTTCGCTAAAAGGAAGGGCTTAAGGAACAAACCAGCGTTATGCCCTTTAAAGCCTATATGCCTACTAAAGGCTTGCAGTTCACTAACCCTCTTTGCCGTTGCTAGAGCGGTTAGAAAAATAGTCTTCCTAGTAATGTTCCTCAATGACGCAGAACGAAGAGGCTCAAACGAACTGGACATGAGGAACCGAAGCACAACATCCAAATTCCAAGAAGGAGTCCTTAGCCGAGGCACCTTCGAGGTTTCAAAGGATCTGAAGAGATCGTGAAGGTCTCTGTTGTTAGACAGATCAAGTCTCTATGCCTAAAAACAGATGATAGCATGCTTCTATACCCCTTTATAGTCGAGACTGCAAGTTTCACATCACTCCTCAGAAATAAGAGGAAGTCTGCTATCTGGCTCACAGAGGTCGTGGTGGAGGAAATGCCCTTCTTTCTACACCATCTCCTAAATACGGTCCACTTCGATTGGTACAAATTGCTGGAAGAGAGTCTTCTCGCCCTGGCAATAGCTTTCGCCACTGGTCTAGAAAAACCTCTCGCTCTGGCCAGCTTCTCGATAGTCTGAATGCAGTCAGACACAGAGCGGGAGGTTTTTGTGGTACCTCTCGAAGTGGGGTTGTCTGAGTAGATCGACTCTCATGGGCAGAGATCTCGGAAAGTCTACTAGGAAGGACATGACCTCTGTGAACCATTCCCTCGAAGGCCAAAATGGGGCGATCAACGTCATCCTCGTCCCTTCCGACGACGCAAACTTTCTGATGACTTCTCCGATGATTTTGTGCGGAGGAAAGGCATACGTCCATCCCGACCAATCCCAAAGAAGAGCGTCCACTGAGAGAGCTCCCGGGTCGAGAACAGGGGAGCAGTAAAGAGGAAGTCTCTTCGTCTTGGAGGTTGCGAAGAGATCTACCAAGGGCGTCCCCAAAGCTTCCACAGTCCTTGACACACCTCTTGGTGTAGGATCCATTCGGTCGGGAGCAGTTGTCGCTGCCGACTTAGAAGATCCGCACGGACGTTCTCGCCTGCAACAAACCTCGTGAGGATCGTAATATTTCGGGCCTGTGCCCACAGAAGAATGTCCTTTGCTAAGGCGAACAGGGACCGAGAGTGAGTTCCCCCTGTTTCTTGAGGTATGAAAGGGCCGTGGTGTTGTCCGAGTTGATCTGGACAACTCGGTTGAGACTTCGCTCCTCGAAGAAAAAGAAGGGCCAACTGAATCGCCCCAATTCTTTGAGGTTTATGTGCCAGGACACCTGTTCCCCTCTCCAGGTGCCCGACACTTCTTCCCTCCCCAGTGTTGCTCCCCACCCGAAATGGACGCGTGGAAAACAACACTAGGTCGGGGTTCTGAAGTTGAAGAGAAAGGCCTTCTGCCAACTTTGAAGGATCGAGCCACCACCGAAGGTGATTCTTTACCTTTGGCGAGATACTCAGAGAAGCTTCAGATTCTCCTTGTCGTGCCAGTTCTCTGCAAGGAAGAATTGAAGCGGTCTGAGGTGCAGTCTCCCCAGGAAACAAACTTCTCCAGTGATGAAATGGTCCCCAGCAGACTCATCCATTCCCTCACCGAGCATGTTTCTTTCCTCAGGAAGGCTGAAACTTTTCTAAACACTGAAGTTGTCTTTCTTGAGACGGAAATGCTCGAAAAGCCACTGAATCCATCTGAATCCCCAGATAAACGATGGACTGAGTCGGGGTCAGATGGGACTTTTCGAAATTCACCAGAAGTCCCAGGGACTTCGTCAAGGTCAAAGTCGTGTGAAGATCCTCCAGACACCTTGTCATTGACGAGGCTCGAATGAGCCAATCGTCCAAATAAAGGGAGATTCTTATTCCTCCAAGGCGAAGCCATCTTGCAACATTCCTCATCAAGATCGTGAAAATCATAGGAGCTGTGCTGAGCCCGAAGCAAAGGGCCTGAACTGGAATACCTGTCCCCGCAGGACAAATCTCAGGTATTTCCTCGATAGAGGATGTATAGGGACGTGAAAATAGGCGTCCTGGAGATCGAGAGAAACCATCCAGTCGCCTGGTCTTAGGGCTCCCATGACCGACTGGGACGTCTCCATTACGAACTTTTCCTTCAGAACGAAATGGTTCAACTTGCTGACGTCCAGAACTGGTCTCCAACCCCCTGACTGCTTCGGAACCAGAAACAGCCTGTTGTAAAAGCCGGGATTGTAAATCCGAGACTTGCTCCACAGCTCTCTTCTCGAGCATTTGATCGAGCAGGTTGAAGAGAATTTGTTGTTTCTCCTGATGATAGGATGGCGACAGATCTATGGGAATCGTAGTCAATGGAGGCAATACGAGGAATGGGATCTTGTATCCCTTTTCGATGACTTGGAGGGACCAGCTGTCCGTCCCTCTCTCTCTCCAGGCTTTTGCAAAAGAAAGGAGCCTGGCTCCTACCGGTGTCTGAAGGTTTAAGGAGTCATTTCTTGCCCCTGGTCTTAGAAGGGCTCTACCTCTTGAGGACCTCTGCCTCGAAAGGGCGATCTAGAGGAAGGTCTTCCACGAAAGGGCTTCTGAATCTTGGAAGTCTGTCCAAGGGAAGAAGTCGAAGGGGCTGCAGGACGTCTAGAAGACTGGGCCAGGAGGTCCTGAGTAGCCTTCTCTTGCAATGTGGAGGCCATATCCTTGACTAAGGGTTGGGGAAAAAGATGGCTAGAAAGCGGAGCGAACAACAATTCTGCCTTCTGAGTAGGAGAGACCGACTTACGCCGTGAAGTTGCAGTAAATGGCTCTCTTCTTTAAAAGGCCCGCACAGAAATGGGCAGCCAGTTCTTGGAGCCATCCCTAACCGCCTTGTCCATACAGGATAGGACACTAAACAAGTCTCCCAGGCTAATGGAGTCAGGGCTACGAGCCTGCAAATCCAAGACTCCCAGGCACCAGTCCAAAAGTTAAAAACTTCTAAGGACCTGAAAAGGCCTTTCAGATGGTGATCAATCTCAGATAAAGACCAGGACACCTTAGCTGAAGAAAGGAGAGACCTTCTGGGAGCGTCCACAAGGCTGGCAAAATCCCCTTGGGAAGAGGAAGGAACTCTCCAACCAACCTCCTCTCCTGTCTCGTACCAAATTCCTGCTTTTCCACTCAATCTTGATGGAGGTAGGGCGAAAGAAGTCTTGCACTGAGCCTTCCTGGAGTCCATCTACTCTTGAACCTTGCTAAAGGCCCTCTTCGTAGAGAGAGACGTAGCCATCTTCACAAAACCAGAAGACTTTTGTGACTTAGACGAGGTAAGCTGCGAGGGGAGGCGAGGAGCAGAGGGTTGAAACTTGTCCCCAAACAAGTCTTTCAGCAGCCTAGTTAAGACTTGGTAGTCTGCAGAAGCTGAAGAAGAAGATGTCTGATCCTCAACTGCAGGATCCGAGCGCAAGAAAGCTCTCCTTCTTCCACAGGAGCAACGGAAGGGGCAGGAGAAGAACCGGAAGGACGAAGTCCTTGCAGACCAACATGCAAAGGGACTTCTGCTTGGAAGAAGTCCGAGAGGAGTCCACGAAAGTCACGAGCAGAAGAATCAAAATGAGAGTCTCGACGAGCGGAGTTCCCCTTCCTGGCGAGAATCCCGGCGAGCTTCTTGACGACCGATCCGGCGAGTCCTGGTGAGTGCGAGCAGCGAGGAGGCGTCATGCCTCGCAGCAAGAAAGGCGTCGTGCCGAGCAGCAAGGGAGGCGTCTTGGCGAACTGCAAGGGCGTCTGGCGAGCAGCCAGGGGGCGTCATGACGAGCAGCAAGGAGGCGTCATGTCGAGCAGCAAGGGAGGCGTCCTGCCGAGCAGCATGAGAAGCGTCACGCTTAGCAGCAAGAGAAGCGTCACGCTTAGCAGCATGAGCGTCGCGCTTGGCAGCATGAGAAGCGTCATGACGAAAACAAGAGGATCGTCGTGGCGGGGGCGTCAAGCCTGGTAGCGTGAAGCGTATCAGAAAGCGGAAATTGCGATCCCTGCCAAGACCAGTAAAACGCTGAGCAACAGGACTTCTGGCGCGGCGGCGAAGCATGAGACGACGACGAGCGAGGAGAAGGAGAAGGGAAGGTTTAGACCTCTTGATCGGCAGCCGGAATCCTTCCGGCGGCGACACGCGCCGGTCTCCTTCTGGGCCATTAAAGAAGCCAATTGCTCCTGCATGCCAAGGAGCAGCTTACGAGTAGGAGAAGATTCTACTTCAGGAGAAGGACTGATCCTATGAGAAGAAGAGGGGCGAGGGGACGCCTTCTTGCTTCTCACAGGGGAAGCAACAGCCTTCTTTCTGGAGCGGCGGAGCGCTCAAAAGCGTCATCGTCCGATGGCGTCCTGGTCCTCTTCTGCGGTGGGATGGCGTCAAAATCCTCCGGAGAAGAGCGGCGAGCACGAGAAAAGGGGCGTGAAGCGTCCCCTTCTTTGAAGCTTCTCTTCAAAGGGCGAGAATCCCGAGATTTCCATTCCCGGCGGGGAGGAGGAATCGGGGAAGAGAAGCAATCGCCAAGGATTCGTGCCCGTGCGATCCTTGGCAGCCTGGGAAGCGTCATCAGGACATGCCGAAGGGCGCCAGATCGGTGGGGTCCGCGTAACCCTCTTGCGGCTTTCGACTTGCCCACTCCCTGAGTCCTGGGAGTCCGACAGAGGTCTAGACCTAGAGGCGTTATACGGCGATCTGACGCCCCCTCCACAACACTAGGGGGACGGACACTATCACTGCACTTCACAGCACTTTGAAGAGCGAGCATATTAGCTTCAAGGTGCGAATGGAAGACATAATAATCGCCAGGGCATCACCATCCGCAGACACAACCCCAGGGTTGAGGGCAACACCACAGGGTTAGGAAGAGCTACGTCTACAGGAGGGTTAACAGGTGAAAGCACACTACCCTGACTCCTACCACTTCTGGAGGAAGACCTCCTGAGCCTATCTCGCTCTAGCTTTCTCACATAAGAATCATAAGTCCTCCAACTAGCATCAGACAAAGATTCACACTCCTTGCATCGGTCATTCAACAAACAAACATGTCCTCTACAACCCGAGCATACAGTGTGAGGATCTACCGAAATTTTCGGTAGCCTCACCTTACAGTCTTGCACACGGCAAACCCGATAACTAGAAGAACAAGATTCAGACATCTTACTCCCAGGAAAAAACAAAGCCAAATCCAAAACAATCCACAATAGCGTATGCCTAGCCACAAGTCCAAGTCAAAAAACCAAAAATCAAACCAATACTCAAGTGACAATCAAGTTTTATCCGAAATCCAAGACGGAGGTACTGAAAACAAGTGTTGACAGTACCGGCGACAGAGAAAATCTGAATAGAAAATGGGAATGGTTCCTGATACCCGCCTCCCAGCGGCGGGAATGGGTACTAACCACCTGATCTCCCACTGCGTGTGTCGTAAGTTTTGAAATTCTGTCGGACTAACAGAGAATACAGCTATATATATATCTGACAGGTAAGTTTCATGAACAAATTGCTAATTACTATACTGTAGCAACACATTTTGAAAATATATGTCAAGATCAGGTGGTACTTTTAAAGATTGTTAAAAAAAAAATGCACAACACTAAAAGCATGAACACAGCAGATCTTATATAATGAAGTAATTTGACCCAGAAATCAAGAAGGAAGGAGTTTTGTATGAAGGGAAAAATGTTACAGATGTAACAATGATGTTTTAATCGAAATCAACAATTAGTGTAATGAAAATTTTTACCTTCATGTTGGTGTTCAGCATTTCCTCAAAATCATGTGCAGACATCTTGGGAACTTGATTAACCATTCTAGTAAGTTCACGTCCTATGTAGTTATCAGCTGATACTTTTCCACTGAGCACATCTTCAACATAGGCTGAAATAAGAAATAAAACATACATGATCTGCTACTGAAGTAGTTTATAAATGAAAGCCTCCAATACTGCTTGTACTGAAACCTGCAGAAACTCACATTGCTAAAGGTAACAAGAAAACATTAATGGAGTCATTTGTTGCCACTCTATTGAAGACCTTGCCAAACTAGTCTCCTAAGTTACCAGCAGCATGAAACAAACTTTTTTTATATCAAAATTGAATTAACAGACTGTAATTTTTAAGGTAATTCCATCACACACCCATTAATGCAGTCTCAACTTTCCTTGGGTTGTCTTAAAGGTATGAGTATATTCACAATTATATAATTCTAATAGGTTACCACTTTAAGTAATTTGAAAAATATTTAAAAATTAATTGGTTTTTATTTTTAAAACTTGTCATTTTCTGCTGGAAAATGTTGGTAATCATATAAAATGGTGGGGCTGAAGTGACACTGTAAAGAACCTTAAGTAAAAATGTTCTTACAGCACTCCTTTGACCCCAATTTAATGCTTTCCACCTTGTACTTTTCATTCGATCTATTTGGTTTCTTCCAACTAGAAAAAACAATCCTTCAGGCAACTATGAGAGTATTGTGACTCACTGGTCATAGTAAAACTATTTGACAACAATACTAATGTACATTCGCATTCACAGATTATGCCAAACAGTCTTCACCATATATCCATTTCACAATTTATGGCTACCTTTATTTACTTCACCTATCAGGTACATACACCAACCCCTGAGATGTATCATTTAAGAATGTTTGTGATGCTTAATGTTTCACTTTTTTCGATACAAAACCCATTACTTTTTCTTGCCTTTCATGTATCTGCGTGGAATCACCAAACACTTCTAATCCTAGCATTTGGTTAAATCTCTTTTGTGATTGGGTATTAATGAAGCTCATTTCTTTGGCTGTCTGAAGCAGCTCTGACAGGAGTGGGGTTGGCGGGCAGACCTGTATGGTAAAGTTTGTAATGAAAAAAAAAAAATGTTTTTATATAAAACATTTTTTCATACAACCCATCAATCATATACATTCCTATCTGCAATCCGAACCTACCCATGCATGATTATTAAGTTTTGTGGACAGAAGAAGCAGAACAGTTAAAAGCAGTTGTTCTTGCATGTACCACTTCAATGCCCCGGTAGGTGGTAACTATCCTCATTATATCAGGTAGATTGACCACCAGCAGTAGAGTCCCTTGGTATGTCAAAACAGATGACTGGAGTAAATCCACTGGGCCACAGAAGGGATGATTTGGCCATGAATTCCCTTCTTGACAGACAGGCCCCCTCTGACTCTCATCACTGTCAGCAAACTTTGGAAAGTGCAACCAAGGCTTTGAGAGATTCTAGGATTGTAATCCAAAGTTACATGACCCTAAGACAGGCATTGAGAGAGATGAGACTGGTTGGCCTGGTCTTCTAAGGCTGCGAGTCTATGCCCCTGAATGCTGTGGTATATCAGGATCGTTCATCTTCAGTCAGATGATTGGTTTCTTTTACATATTCTGTCAGCAGCACTGGTGCAATAATCCACCAGGATCAAATCTTGATGAGTAACACTCCCGCTTTAAGTGCTGTGTTCGATCTGGTGATGGCACCAGTTTACAAGTTATTGACACAATGATATCACATACATATATCAGATTGGTATAGTGACTGGTTGGTGGTGATGGTGCTGAATGCATCAGACTAGCATGTTATCCACAAATAGTAACTTAAAGCTTACTTCAATCTTATTTGAATACACCAACCTTTAAATAATTTCTCATATTTCACCAACAATTTTGTTTTTGTCCTAATTTTTTTTGCAAATGCAAACTCAAGGGCTCATTAATCCACTGCCACCATCGAATATATCCATCAGAGATGAAGAAGGTGGAGGAGATTGTTCTAACATATTTTGGTTATATACCTAAGCTGCTTTGGTTTCCTCTTGAAAATTACTGTTATAAAATGTTTTCCACTATACCTAAAAAGTTTTCCTGCTGTCCAAGTTGCATGCTTTGTCCAACTTTCCTTCCGCCATAATGTAACTATATACAGTATATAATTCAGTACCATTAAATGCTTACATGAGTATAAAACATTTTTTTCCCTGGTAGTCTCATCTTAAATTGAAGGGGGGCATTATAAGCCCCAGGATTATATGCCAGAAATAATAAGCATAAAAGCAATATTCAAAAACAAAACAAAATCACTGTAACAAAAGACAATAATTATGTTCATTCGACAGATACAGGGAGCTCCTGCTAATATACATTCCCAAACTCACTCATTTCTCACAGTCACAGGTATGTCAGAATTTCATAAACATATCAATATCTTTTTCTGGAAACGTAAAATTAGATTAACACAGAATGAAAGTACAAAAGGAAATGAGTAAGAATAATAATTCATTAAAGCAAAAATTAAATAGAAGAGATGATGCTATGACATAAAAAAAATTGTAGTTAATAAAAGCACAATTGTAAATCATTTATGCATATAGGAATACAAGGAAATCATGGCATACAGTTGCAATAATTGCCAGGGGATAAAGCTGCCAACACTATCATGAATATATACACAACAGGTTGTGGGTTAAGGCCTTTGTAAGCACTCACCTTTACCACCCTATGCTGTCACATCTTTCTATCAATTACAAGCTATGGCACTTTACTAATGATTTCAATGAAATTTTATTTCTTATTATCATACTCATTTAGTCATACTCCTATTTTCTGTACCAGTTACTTACAAATAAGGATATCAAGGGTAGCCTCCATGTTTTGAGTTGCTTCAGAAATCTGATTAAGATCCGTTGTGGGTTCCACCAAACGCTGTCTGTTGTATTTGCTCTTCTGTGCTACATTAGCTGGAAAAAATTAGAAATACAGTGGTTACTACTATCTAATAAGTTACTTGAATAAGTGACCAGTTAAAGACATAATAAGTAACTGTACAAAAATATCTAAAGACAGTTGTCGACAATTTTCTGCACAATGTATGAATATCTCAACAAACTGTACATTTCCATGTCATTTAATAGTTAAATGAACAATTTTATTGTAAAAATATCCACAATTTCACTAAATATTCTATTTCTTTATTCTTTTATAAAATATATATTAAATCCTTAATCATTTGAGATATAAAACTGACATGAGAATCATTTAATTCTTAATCAATTGTAGTATAAAATTGACATGAAAATTATGAAGTTCCATGGATTGTACTCCATGAAATGAAATAGTTTAAAATTGTTCCCGTAAAGAAAGCTAAAGAAAGTTGTTGTTTTCTCGAGATTTCAGTACAATAATGAATACATTTCAATCAGTTTAAGTACCCTTCGACACAACGTTGCAAGCTTTAGACAAAATTTCCATAACAACCAACAAATTGAAGACATCAAATTTGGAGATACAGGCAGTCCCCAGTTATCGGCGGGGGTCCTGTTCTGACGGCCTGACAATAGCCAAAAAGTGCTGATAACCGATTTTCAGTTATCCAGGCCTCTGTTAGGTATGTATCAGCACCGATACCCAATTACCAGTGCCGACAGGCAGAAATTGGCGATTTTTGGTGCCAAAAATTGTCAACTTTCGTCGCCAGACAAACGCCGTAAAACCAGATCGCCGATAACCAGGGACTGCCTGAACTACTAAACCAAAATTACTCAACAGCTCATGATCTTCCTAATGCTAACTCAGCATCATGACGTCTAAATTCTCAGGTCTCAGACGACTGGGAAAAGAATTTGCTTTTTACTGAGGAAAGACTTGACTTGCACAATGACTTATAAATGTCATATGAAAGAGTTGAATAAGCTGAAAAGGTAATGACTTCCATTAAATTTCTTCAAAGGTCTTGTATCCAATACAGATTTTCGGTGCCAGTAAGCGGTTTATCAGTGTCAGTAGGCAGTTTATCAGTGTCAGTAGGTGGTTTATTGGTGCCTGTAAGCAATTTTTGGCACCAGCAAGTGGTTCATCAGCATCGCTAAATGGTTTATTGGCGCTAATCAGTGCTTGCGGCATCGTAAACACCACTTATTACCATAATTACTGTGATGTTCTGATTATCGACGATTTTCGGTTATCAGTGCTCAGCTGGGGACAAAACCCCCGACAAGCTTCTGTTATTAGAAAACAATATAAAATTTTGGCCAGTGGCCAAGCACTGGGACCTATGAGGTCATTCTGGGCTGAAAGGGAAATTGAGATTAAAAAGGTTTTAAAGGAGTAACTGTGAGGAAAACCTCAGTTGCACTATGAAAAAACTGTTAAGAGAGGGTGGGCAGTAAGATGGAATGGAAGAAAGAGAATATGAATATAAGTGCCTGGGGCCAAAGGGATGCTGCAAGGAACCTTAATTAATGCCTACAGTGCACCGTGTGAGGTGCATGGACGGCATAGCCCCCCTACATTGTTACTGGCTGAAATATGGAGTCCCATGCAACAAACAATGTTTTACAGTTAATGGTGCACAGCCATTTCTACACACAGGAACTCAATACTGTAATGTGAGGTTTCATGGTTTCAAACAAACTGATAGAATAATACTATGTAGCAGCATTAGTAGCTCCAGAATATATTTCACACACTTTTAAATCAAGAGCTTTAGACAGTTCCAGTTCCTTATTTCTATTAGCTTCCAAATTTAGTGTGGGATGAAGTCTTCAATACATGCAAAACTCTTAAGACATGTTACATACGGAAATCCAAGTTTCTAGTAAAAAATTAAACATATAAACCATAAGTCCTTGGCCACAGTAATATCTATGACCATAAAGCTACACACCTCAATCTGAAGAACAACTCAAAAAAGACAAAAATGCATAAAAACAGTCTTAAAGCAATTTTGCACTTTAATGGCAAGGCAGATTTACTATTTTATTAACTGCTATTCCAAATTATTTTGAAAGTGGAGTACCAAGACAGATAAACCTAATAAGAATGAATGTCATCCTTTTTAAGCCAAATATCATATCAAAGTTATCAACAAATGATTTTTTAGGTTATACAAGGCCATACCGCTGATGAGCTGAGTTTTCTAGCATTAAAAGAAATACTTATAAATTAATAAAATGTATTTCTCTGTGTAAAGTAACCAGCTGTTTTCTGTTCATTGGTGTCTAAGTTAATTTGTATGCCACATCAGTAGCCAGTTTTCATTTTCTTCAGTTTCCAGAAACCTAAAAGGTTTCAGCTTTCATGCCTTGTTAAAAAATCATTTTTAAATCCTTTTCAGAGATACATTACCTAGTTTAACTTTGATAATATTAAGGATAAAAGTTTTCAGTAAATGATAAGCTGAATTTATATGTTACTAAAATTTTGAGCAATTTGTAATTTTTGCTACATTTGGCATATAAGTGTGCAGCCTATATATGTTCTTGAAGGCAGGGTAATTTATAAACATATGTATTAATCTTCCAGGTTTTGGCCACTTGCTAGTTCTACTGGGGAGGTTATTACTGTATATACTCGTGTAATATTCAATATTTTACGACCAATTTTGGGGTCGAACATTAAAAGACGTATAGTTTTGGAAAAGTGCAAGATTTTGGGACTAGGCTACATTTAAGCTTTGGATTTCCCGACAACGGAAGTCAACAAAGTAGCATTTCCTTCCACAACAGTTCACAAACTATTTTTTTTTTTGGGGGGGTATAATAAAGACAATACAGTAAACCCCCGTATTCGCGTTCTCATGATTCTCGGACTCACGCATTCGTGGGTTTCTCTGTGGAACATATCTAGCCATTATTCACGGAAAATTTGCCCATTCGCAGTATTTTTCAATGAGAAATATTCGCTAATTACTGTATTTTCATATAATTTTCATGAATAAATGCACTTTTTGTGATAAAACTATCAAAATGGGCAGTTCTGTGTTTTTAAGAGGGGTTTTAAGTATTCGTGGATTTTAGCTATTCGCAGGGGGGGGGTTATGCATCCCCCGCCAATACGGGGGGTTCACTGTACATACAAATGTTGTTTTATTTATCTGAGAATCTTTTATTACAATATTGTTATGTTGTTTCTACATTTATGGCTGTTCTAGGCTATAATAAGTGTAGCCTACATTTCCTGAATGTAAACAAGCATTAGCTGCCACTTGTATTTCATCAGCTGATTTCTCTTCACTTACAATTCACAAAGAATCATTCATTTTTTTTCTTTTGGTAAAAGGGATGCAGTAAATTCAAAAATTTAGTCACACAATGCATTCAACGAAAAAAAAACAAACATTAGTGAAAAGAGGTTAAAGAATAGAAATGTATGATGATTATACTGTTCGCTAGTTACAGTGATTGCTTGGCAAGCTTTCAGTAGTTATGACAAAACGAGTGTAAACAAAAAAGGTCGGAAGCTTTTTTCCCTTTTGTTTATTATAGTTTATTTTAATGATTTGAAATGAGTACATACTGATTTTTTATACATTTTATAGGTATATTCTAAGCTTTTAGCTTCTTAGTTTAACTCAATTTTTAGATGTCAGAATCTTAGACTAGGCTACAGTAGCAACTGCTTAACATAGCCTAGGCTACCATCATTTTTTTATTCCAAATATGTAGAAACAGCCTAGGCTTATTGGCAGAATCAAAACTCGAACATTACATGGGGTATATGCTAAAATCCTAATATATGCAGTAAAAAATGGGGGTCGAACATCCCATGGAGTCGAATATCACACGAGTATGTACGGTGTTAAGTAATTTCATGTGACAGAATACTTGTTTTGGTTGGTTCTTTCCAAGAAAAGCTACGGAAGTCATACAGAACATGTACTCACAAAGTATTTTTAATGAATTTAAGAATTGTTCTACAAATGATATAACTGCGTGTTGTCAGAATTTTAACAGTTAAGACTAAATGATGCAATTTTGCAGCAAGAGAATCTGAGAAGTCAACTTGTGACAGAATCACCATGGTTATGCAGCATATGAGGGAATCATTTATCCAAACCTCACCTTTTGTACCCACAGTTTTAGCCACTGACCAGTACTGCTCAGGATACTGTTCCATCACTGAATTCAAATGAGGACGAGCTTATTGTTAAGTCTCTTATCCATATTTATGATGATTCTCCTCTGTTATCCCCAAAGGACCACTGGGTCTAACACTTTCCTCCGCTGCTACCCAGTTGCAACTAATGACTGGAAATAAAGAGGCCCTGAAGCTGGAACACGGCTAGTATTCAGTGCCCGATAAGAGATGACTTACAGGAGAGGTGGACAGCTAAGATCTTGGGCTAGGACATGGTTGGATCTGTGCTAAGCAGAAATGTCCATCAGAAGTGAACACAGCCTGGACCTCATGTCTGAAACACAGCTAGGGTTCTATGGCCAAAACAAGTCATCTCATACAAAGGATTAGACTTACTCATGATAGGGCCATAATCAATAACTTCAGTCTCTACTGCCTCTCCAGTCATTCTGCAATAGAAACAAGTAAAAAATGTGCCGAAGTTTCTTTGGCGCAATCGAGTTTTCTGTACAGTAAACCCCCCAGATTTGTGTTCTCACAATTCACAGACTCAGCCATTCACAGTATTTTCTGTGGAACCTATCTATAAATTATGTGCTGGAAAACTCACCCATTCGCAGATTTTTTCGTAGAACAATATTCTGTATTTCACATTATTTTCGTGCCTAATTACTGTACTGTACTTACATATACATTTTATGATAAAATAATGATTTACAGCACTCATTTTCAAGTATTAATATTAAGTTTAACAATAAGATTAAATAATAACATTAACATAAAAATAATAATTCTCTCTCTCTTTCTTTTACTGAGATGAGAGAATTTTTATGCATATGTAATATGTAAGTTTATTTTTTTTATATGATAAATGATTTACTAATTTTCAATTGTTAATATTAATAATGAACTAAACACACCAAAATACCAATTCATTACAGAAAATGTAGTGAAGTAGTAAGATTCTAATTCAATACACATTCTTTCCCTCATCTTTTTCTGAAAGCTTTGGAGCAAGGGGGGGGTGTATAACCTGTCAAATATGTCAAATATCTTGACATACTGATGCAATGGTAGAAGATGTTGCCACTCGGTAGTCAAATAAATGTTGCCACTTGGTGGTCAAATAACCTATGAAGGATACCGAAAAATTCTCTCTCTCTCTCTCTCTCTCTCTCTCTCTCTCTCTCTCTCTCTCTCTCTCTCTTCTCTCTCTCTCTCTCTCTCTCTCTCTCTCTCTCTCTCTCTCTCTCTCTCTCTCTCTCTCTCTCTCTCTCTCTCTCTCACTGAGATATCTTTTTGATGCATATGTAACATGTTTATTTGTTTTGTATACTGCAGTTTTATAGATAAATGTGACATTACTGTTACTAATTTTTTTCATATTTTCCATGCTATAATTACAACTTTTTGCATTTGTATGGGTAAGGGGGGGGGGTTGCAAGTCCCTGTCAATTAACTTGACATATTGACACAGATCACAAAGGGGAGATAATGCTGCCCACAGATGGTCAAGGATGCTGAAAAATCTCTCTCTCTCTCTCTCTCTCTCTCTTCTTCTTCTTCTTCCTTCATAAATCATGAACTTCCACCTTTTAATATCTAATGTAAGATAACTTTCTCTCTCTCTCTTTTTCCAAGTTATTTTCTCTTTGTCACGATATGTAAGAACAAACACCCTCTCTTTCTCTCTCTCTCTCTCCCTCTCTCCAAAGGATACTCAGAATGTGAGAGATAGATAGATAGATAGATAGATAGATAGATAGATAGATAGATAGATAGAGAGATATATAGATAGATAGATAGATAGATAGAGAGAGAGAGAGAGAGAGAGAGAGAGAGAGAGAGAAAGGGAGAGTGGTTGATAGAAAGATATAATTCTCTCTCTCTCTCTCTCTCTCTCTCTCTCTCTCTCTCTCTCTCTCTCTGTGTTATCGGCTGGAGGGGTTGGAAGCACATACGTATATATTTGTAAGGGTAAAACGTTTAAGATGACTTTGAAATTATATTAACCCTTAAACGCCGAGCCCCTATTTACAAAAACGTCTCCCGTATACCGGCAGCGTTCGGGAGTTAGCGCCGAAGCGGAAAAAAAGTTTTTTTCAAAAAATCACAGCACACTTAGTTTTTAAGATTAAGAGTTCATTTTTGGCTCCTTTTTTTGTCATTGCCTGAAGTTTAGTATGCAACCATCAGAAATGAAAAAATATCATTATCATATATAAATATTGAAATATATGACAGCGCAAAAAAAAATTTTCATATATAATTTTATACAAATCGCGCTGTGAGCAAAACGATTAAAGCTAACGGATTATTTTTTTTCTTTGTATTGTACACTAAATTGCGATGATTTTGGTATATAACAAATTGTAAAACGATCAAAGCAACACAGAGAAAATATTATCACAATATGATGCATGAATCCGTAAAGCGCGGACGTAAAAAAATGTTTTTTTCAAAAATTCACCATAAATCGAAATATTGTGCTACAGACTTCCTGTTTGTTGAAAAATGAAGCTAATTGATTGAATATTACTAGACTGTAAGTGTTTTAGCTTACAATTGCAGTTTTCGACCATTTCGGTCAAGTTAAAGTTGACAGAAGGTCGAATTTTTTCTATTTATCGTAATTTATATGAAAATATTTCAAAACTGATAAAAGCTACAACCATGATTTATTTTCTGTTGTATTCTACATGAAATTGCGCACATTTTCATATATAAAAGTTTATGTAACGACTAATATAAAACGGTGCAAACATTACGACAACAACGTGACGAAAGAATTTCTGAGATGTTCGGCGAATTACCGCGCTGGACGTAAGGAAAATGTTTTTTCAAAAATTCACCATAAATCGAAATATTGTGCTAGAGACTTCCAATTTATTGCAAAATAAAGGTAAATGATTGAATATTACTAGAATGTACGAGTTTTAGCTTACAATTGAGTTTTTCGACCATTTCGGTCGAGTTAAAGTTGACCGAAGGTTGAAATTTTGGCAGTTATCGTGATTTATGTGAAAATATTTCAAAAGTGATAAAAGCTACAACCATGAATTATTTTCTGTTGTATTCTACATGAAATTGCGCCCATTTTCATATATAAAGTTTATGTAACGACTAATGTAAAACGATGCAAACATTACGACAACGTGATTTAAAAGATTTCTGAGATGTTCGCCAAGTTACGGCGCGCAGGCGTAAGAAAAAGTTTTTTTTTCAGAAATTCACCATAAATCGAAATATTGTGCTAGAGACTTCCAGTTTGTTGCAAAATGAAGGTACATGATTGTATATTACTAGAATGTAAGAGTTTTAGCTTATAATTGCGTTTTTACCATTTTGGTCGAGTTAAAGTTGACCGAAGGTTGAAACTTTGGCAGTTATCGTGATTTATATGAAAATATTTCAAAACTGATAAAAGCTACAACCATGAGTTATTTTCTGTTGTATTCTACATGAAATTGCGCACATTTCCAATTATAAAACTTTATGTAACGACTAATATAAAACGGTGCAAACATTACGACAACGTGACGAAAGAATTTCTGGCGCGGATGTAAGGAAAAAGTTTTTTTCAAAAATTCATCATAAATCGAAATATTGTGCTAGAGACTTCCAATTTGTTGCAAAATGAAGGTAAATGATTGAATATTACTAGATGTAAGAGTTCTAGCTTACAATTGCGTTTTTTTACCATTTCAGTCGAGTCAAAGTTGACCGAAGGTTGAAATTTTGGCAGTTATCGAGATTTATATGAGAATATTTCCAAACTGATAAAAGCTACAACCATGGGTTGTATTCTGTTGTATTTTACATGAAATTGCGCACATTTTCATATTAAAACTTTACGTTACGGCTAATATAAAACAGTGCAAAAATTACGACAAACTGACGAAAGAATTTCTGAAATTTTCAGCCGAGTTACCGCGCGGACGTAAGAAAAAAGTTTTTTTCAAAAATTCACCATAAATGGAAATATTGTGCTAGAGACTTTCAATTCGCTGCAAAATGAAGGTAAATGATTGAATATTACTAGAATGTAAGAGTTTTAGCTTACAATTGTGTTTTTCGACCATTTCGGTCGAGTCAAAGTTGACCGAAGGTTGAAATTTTTTGTAGTCGCGTACGGTACGTCCACTTGGCACCCAACAAACAATTTTAGTCGACGTATGATACGTCCAGTAGGCGTTTAAGGGTTAATATCATTTCAAAGATTAATAAAGTAATAATAGGATAATAGTTTAACGTGCACTTGATGTAGGATGCTAGTTTAAGATGTACAATTGGCATTTGAACTTTCAAGACAGGCAGTTACGATCGTTTTTAGAGGGGAGTGTTAACTATTCGTGGATTTTAACTATTCGCAGGGGGGTTGTGGTACGCATCCCCCGCAAACGCAAGGGGTTTATTGTACAGCACATAATGCTGTGTGAAACTCTCAGGCACAGCTCATAAAACTCTCAGCTATGGCCCATGAAACTTTTAGCCACAGCCTGGTGGTGGCCTGTGTTGTTGGCACATATAATGGTGACAGACACATGATCATGGCAACTTTAACCTTAAATAAAATGAAAACTACTGAGGCTAGAGGGCTACAATTTGGTATGCTTAATGATTGGAGGGTGGATGATTTACATATCAATTTGCAGCCCTCCAGCCTCAATAGTTTTTAACATCTGAGGGTGGACAAAAAAAAAGTGCAGACGGACAGACAAATAGCCATCTCAATCATTTTTTTTTTTACAGACAACTAAAGCACTATCAAGACATTCAGAAACATTCTGCAAATCAGGTTCAAAGAAAGATATACAATAAGAGAGCAGCTGTGCCTAGTACAGGAACCAATGTCTTACCTTGAAGTTAACCTCATGAGATATTCTGTGCTAGGGATTTGAACTCATGACTGGAGAAAGTGTCCATCCATGTCTAGACCTTAGACGCTGGCTGTTTCTTATCACTGACCACTTTAGTGACAGATGGCAGAACCTGGCAAGGACATACTACCTTTGATCAAATAACTGTGCCTCCTTCATCTTTCCCATCCTCTATGAAATTTTAGGCATGGACAGCACCTGGTATTAGTTGGATACTACCAACCATTAGTGTTTGGGACCATGAGAGACAGCCAACAGTGCTTCTTTTGGTAGAATGCTATCAAATTACAGGTTGAATGTGATCCATGAGCAAGAAAGGCACTTTGATCATAGAAGGTTCCATATTTTTTAACAAAGCCTCTTGAAGAAACAAGTCCAAGCAAACAAGATCTCACGGGAGCAAAGTCACAGATACATAAGTGGGCAGCTCTTTTTTGCAGTGATCCTTAATATTCAATGACACCTTGAGTTTCACTGGAAAGCACAAAACCTTCCTTAGGCCTTGGGACAAGGGACCAGGATTTACACATTCTCACCTAACTCTTCCATGTTGTATAATTTTGGGGATATCTTTTAGCCTTTATTACTGTAGGATCCTCTCTCTGTTTGCAGAATTGACCCCTATGAAGATCCAGCACTGGGATCTTAGACTTGGTGGCAGGACTGGTCCTTGAAAATTCCCAATGGATTCCTCAGGCTAATGTACTGAGTACCTCAAAAACAAGGTCAAACTACACAAGGACAGATGGGACTCTGACCATCAGACCTGCTTGAAGAATAGAGAGCTACATAGTTCCTAGCTATGCAGTCAAGCATTAAAAGCTGAAAACCTATCAAATGCTGGCTAGGTTCCCTCTAAACCAGGAGCATATAACTTTAGGATTTTTCTTCTTCTCAACGCCTACAAGACTGGACCAGGACAAGTGGCTGCATCAGTAACATGGGCCTCTTTGAATTAAGATTCTAAAGATGATGATGGCCCTTTCCTTTGTTTCTAGAATTTCTCAGCTGGAACCTGGGAATAACCTGGACCTTTTAATAAAGGAAACAATTCTATATTTTTAAGACAAGTGTTTAAGTGGCTCTCCCATTTCTTGATCATTTGCTGGTGACTCCCTAAGTGACATAGAAGTGGTGACCCTCTTCAGTCTTGACATTTACTCCCAGATTTCAGTGAGGTCGGACTTCAGGACATATCTTTGCTAACAAGAATTAGCATACTGTGTAGACAGGGCTTTGACTGCTGGTAGCAGAACTCCTAAAGCGGTTACTTTTGCTTTTCAGTTAGACCACTACTAGAATTTCAAGATTAACAGGAAAAGACACTTAGAACAACTTAAGAGGATACCATTTCCTGACCAGTATATCTACAAAAGAGGCCCTATTACATCTACATAAGACAGGAACTAGATGTTATTGACATTAAAACAGTTTCCACAAATCCTAACTACTACTGCAAAGGAGCTGAGGCCAGTTAGTTGCCATTCTTATGTCCTCCTCAATGATGATTAATGTGGTCACAAAGAGCCTCAGCAAAGAATTAACTACAGCTTTAGGAATAATTAATGTTTCAAGATATTTGTAAGCTTGGGAAGACTAATGGAAACTCATCACTAGATTCTCTCATAACCCCATCATGTTACGCAGCTCTCTCACAACCAGCATCCTAAAAATAACAATCCTATTACCCATATTGCAAGTCTTCACCCATTGGAAACCATGATGTACATACATCATAAAAGTACAATATTCATGTCTTGTGACGTTCCTGGAAGGTCAATTTTCATTTAAAATGCTCAGAGCTTCAGAAATACAAGGATAAGCTATTAACTGATTTTTATACATCTAGAATACCTTACTAACGTATATTTAGCTCCTCCCACATCCAATGCCCTGCCCTTCAGCGAGTTTGAACTTGAACATAAGAGACAGCATACCACAAGGCCAGTACTCTACAAGCATTCAGAGTGATCGGTGTACAGTATATCATTAGCCTTTGTTCTTATTGTTTTTCCTCCATTTTCATGTGATTTGTGTTAATACATCATCCCAAATGAGTGGCAGGGATTTTCAAATTATGATTTTTTGCCTAGTGCAGATGACTTATGGAAGTGATTCATCACTTGACAGTGAATTTAGTGAAATTAGTGATAATGAAATCAAAGGCAGAGAGGTGGAGAGTGGCTGGAATATTATTTTTCTAGGCTCAACCCTGCCTAGGGGGGAAACTCTACTTCTGTTGCCAGCAGATGCTTATCAATACTTTTTTGCTAAGGAAATGACAGAGGCATTGCGCGAGTGGACAAATGAGAGCTGCAACATATTTCAAGAAAGAGACAAAAAAACCTTGGGAAAATTCAAGGTCTAAAGTGGTGGGAGGTAACAGGAAATTACATGCACACCATCTTTTGCTTGACAATGGCAATGGGCACCATGAAGTTCCCTCATAAGAAAATGTATTGGTAAAGGGCCTCATATGTTCTGAGCCAGCCATATTTTTAGAAGAGATTAAGAGCAGAGATAGATATTTTAGTATTTTGAAGTTTTTGAGATTTTCTCCAACTGATAGTGTAATAAATAATCAGCCTTCTACAAGAATCAAGTCTTTTCTTGATTTGCTTCGAGAGATGCCAAGCATTGATGAGGCCTCATTAACATACAGCTGTTGATGAAGTTCTCATACTGTGGAAAGGACATCTCAGTCTCAGATTTAAACAATTTATCAAAACTAAATGTGCAAGATTTGGTGTGGAAGACTTTGTCTGTGCCCTTCTGATAGCTAATGGAATGGTATTCATGGAAATTTCAAATTTATCACGGAAAAGATACATTTCTTCAGTGATGTAAGTATAATACATCTCTCTTGACCAAAAAAAATTGTTGTTTATCCAATGAAGGATTTACTTGATAAGGGAAGGCATATGGTTACAGACAACTGGTATACAAACCTTCATTTCTCAATGTTCTCAGGTGTTGTCAGAAGTGAAAGGGACCCCCCAAAAAGTGGTGCTCATGCAAATCTGAATTAGGAACAGTGCTGCTTTGCAAGAAGGAATAATACTTTGGTCGTGATACGGACAGATAAGAGAGAGGTTACAGTTTTGAAAACAAAGTATGATGCTGGAATGATGGAAAAACCAGAATATATTCTGGAAATAAGACAATCTTTCAAAACAAACCTCTGCATATTGCATGATACAATGAGAAAATGGGCAGGGTGTGGATTCGTCTGATGAAATTCTGGAGCCATATGAAGCAAACAGAAAAGGTTTGGCATGGTTCAAAAAACTTGGATTGCATTTCATGTTCAGGGTATTGCTAAATTCCCATAATACAGTAGTCAGCAAAACTCTTGTTCTTATTGCAGAGATTTCATGCAGTTCATTGTGGACAATATAGTTCTTAATACAGTATAGTCATTTTATTCTGGTACACGCAGGTGAAAGTTAAACATGGCGTGGTTTATCTGTAGAGTTTCGCTGTCCGAATTCAGTAAATAAAATCACGATGTCATCCTCAAGTGGTAGCGTCATTCTTAAGTAGTAGAGGATCTTCATAGGGGTTGTCTAAGGGTGTTAATGTTTCAAGCCATATCGTTGGCCTATTCTCAAGGTTCGTTCTGAATTTTGATTGGCTGTAAGGGAATTAGTGCCCCTGAGCGAAGCCTTCTCCCAGACATTGATGGTTGCACCCATCTATGCATGCAGATGTTGGAGACAGGGTGGGTGGTCCTGGGAGGGTCACTCACAGCAGATGGAGGCAGCTCTTGGTTGGTCCACTCTCTCAGCTCACGAATACAATACCGGCGGGCAGCATTCTGCGTGCCAGTCAGTAGAAGGAAAGTTTCCTGCGTGGTGTTAAGGCTAGGCCTTTCCTTTCCAATGTGCAGAGCCTCCAGGAGGCAAAGGCAGCAATGGTCTGCTGCATTATCATTAATTCCTATATTGGGAAATATATCACTCCATTCTTTTTTAATATCATGGTCATTCTTAGCATGATTACAAATGACACCTTCCTGAATGTGGCATGCCAATGTAAGTGCCAAGGCATTCTCGGACTGGGCATTTGTAACAGTAGAACACATTGGTCCTGCAACAAGGGGGCTGGGTTGTTCTTCATAATCAGGCTACTAGTCTTTTTACTTTATAATAGATCACTAATTTGACCTTTTCCTCCAGGTCTGTAGGGCAGACATTCCCTTCTATGATGTTGCAAAGGGTAAGCTCGTTCTCTTTGTGATTCGTGTGGAACACTCCCTTATAAAAAAGTGATGTCTTCAAGGGTGGGTGGGCAAGGTAAGATTTATCAGTGGTTCTACAAACGCATTTTGTGACTTCCTGGTTGGAATACTCGTTCTAATTTGGTGTGTGTGCCTTTTCAAGAAGAGCAGTGTGAGAGCTCTCCTGATGAAAGCACTGACTGCAGTTAGTTTGCATCTCTTTGGACACTGCTCAAAAGGGGAGAGTGAGTATCAAAAGAGATACAATTGCACTGCAGTCAATGCCTTCGTCAGGAGAGCTCTCTCACACGGCTCTTCTTGGAAAGGCACACGCACCAAATTAGAAAATAATGCCCAGGCCCTGATTAACAATGGGTATTCCATCTAGGAAGTCACAAAATGCATCAGTAGGACCACTGATAAATGGTACCTGCAGGAACCTGGCCTCGCTGTCCTTGAAGACATCACTCTCTTTTATAAGCGTGTGTTTCACATGAACTACAGAGGACAAGCACGCCCTTCACAACATTATAGAAAGGAATGTCTGCCCTACGGACCTGCAGAAAAAGGTCAAATTAGTGATTTACTATTATGAAGAACAACCCAGCCCCCTCAGTGCAGGACCCTCTGAAGAGATCCAGTATGGTCTACCAGTACAAATGCCCGGTCTGGGAATGTCTCAGCACTTATGTCAGTATGACCACAATGAGATTTTCCAAGAGGATCTCCTGCCAAATTCAGGAAGGTGCCATTCATAATCAAGTTAAGAATTACCATAATTATATTATAATAAAAACGGAGTGATATAATTTCCAATATAGGAAATATCAATAATGCATCAAACCACTGCTGCCTTCACCCCCTGGAGGCTCTACACATTGGGAAGGAAAGGCCTAGCCTGAACACCATGCACGAAACTTTTCTTATCCTGACAGTGGCACATAGAATGCTGCCCACTAGAATTCCTGAGCCAAGCGAACAAACCAATCAGGAGCTGCTCCCATCTGCTGTGAGTGACCCTCCCAGTACCACCCACCGTCTCCGACATCCGCGCGCGGAGACCGGTGCAACCATCAACGTCGCAGAAGGCTTCACTAGGGGCACTAATCCCCTAACAGCCAATCAAAATTCAGCTCCCCTCCCACCAATGACTTGGGACCCTATACAGGCAGTCCCCGGTTATCGGTGGGGGTTCTGTCCTGAGGGTATGACGATAACCGAAAATCGCCGATAACCGAAAATCGCCGCTAACCAAAAATCTGCGATTTATGGCGCTTTTTTGGCAAATTTCAGGCCTTATTGGTGCCGAAAATTGCCAATTTTCGTCGCTAGACAAGCGCCGTAAAACCAGATCACTGTTAACTGAGCCCACCGTTAACCGGGGACTGCCTGTATACTGTATACTGACTGATGAGCCCATCCTAACAAGAACAAACCACCTTGTCTTGAGAATAAGCAGACAATACAGCTTGAAACACTGATGCCCTTAGAAAACTCTACAAAGATCCTTTACCACTTAAGAACGACACTACCACTCGAGGACAATGTTGTGATTTTATTTACTGAATGTTAACAGTGAAACTCTACAAACATACCACGCCATGTTTAACTTCCACCTGCATGTACCAGATTAAAACAACTATACATGCATTCAGAATTATAGCCTTTCCCCTTATCCACATTATGTACATCAGACAGCTCTTAGCAGATATAAGCCTTGAAGAAAAGAGAAGTGAGAAGAACTGAGAAGACACTATATATTATTATCATTATTATTGTTGCTGTCATATCAACTTGTTATTTTTTATTATTATTATTATTATTATTATTATTATTATTATTATTATTATTTTCAACCAAATAGTTATTATTAGAAATATTTTGCAATAATCTTATCTAAAACCACACAGTAATAGAGAAACTTCATTCTCACAAAAAAAGTGGTCTTGGTAACAGTTTACATGAATGCTGAATATGATACTGGAGGGACAGACATGCTTGTGATACCAAAAGGGTTAAGATCCAACAGCGTTCTCCAACTGGGAATTCACGAGCAGTATTGGTTAAGAGAGGATCTTCAAGAACCTTCATAAAACTTCTGGTTGTAGAGCCATGACCAAGTATGGAATTCTTGGCCAAACTACTTCTGCTGTAAGAGAGACATTCCCAAAATGGATCCCATCTGGGACTAGCTCCTACGTCAAGCTCAAGCTCCATCAATTCCACAGAGGCTGGAGAACATAGATTTTGCTTGGAAGTGGTTTTCTTGCTAATTAAGTTCTGACTCAGTTAGTGAGCATTTGAAGATTTGATATCATCACTGTCTCTATATACCACTCACGACCACTACATTTAAACCTCTTTTCAACAAGTTATTGACCTTCAAGTATGTGTGTAATTTAAAAGCAATCTTCCTCTGGTTTGTCTCTGACACTAGCTAGCAAGTTAGATGCTCTATGTAAGTAACTCTTGCAAAGAGAAGAGGAAAGAGGTCTGTGTACCCATATTAAGGTTACAAATTCAAGTAACAAAATCCAAATTAGGTTCCCCTTACCTTTTAACAACCTGGCTTTGACATGTCTGTTTTGTCAATTTTCATAATAACTTTAACATTAGACAACAGTTGCATAGTAAGTCAAACCTTACCTACTGTTATTAATATTTCTATATAAATCCAGTTTTGCTTCATCGGAAATGAACACACCAAAAAGAGATTACAGTATTATGATATATGAAACCATACAAACCTTCATAAGGATACATTTTTATGCATTAACACAATGTCCACTAACTTCGGCATCCCACATTTAACCGCTTTTGTTTTCATTTTGTATGTGAATTTAAGCACTCATAAATTCACTGTCACCGTCGGAGTTATCCATAAGAGGTAGGGGAGATGAAGTGGAGTGAGGGGGAGAGGACTCAGGAGTAGTGGAGTACCCTAATCTACACATGTACCCAAAGATGGTTAGAACTGGCTGATTGACATTTATGGCCTAAAGATCTATTTGTATGCCTAAAAAAGAAAAACCTGTCCATGGGAAAACAAATTGCAAATGCATTCAACATTTCTTCTTAAGAAAGACGTAAACATTCTTCTGTTAGTTCTCACTGTATTCCTGTATAAAATCCAGGTCTTAACAGGTGACGTATCATACCCTAAAAGCTGTTCGCTACTACAAGGGCTAAAATTTACTACGCGTATCAAGAAGTACTAGTAAGTAATAATGTCACCACTTACTGCCAACAATCTCAGGTGAATAAGATATTACTTCAACAGGAATAGGAGCAAACATGGTTCCTGGGGTACGTCCTGGCACTCCCATGCTAGCACTGACATAACCCTGCAAGATAATAATCATATGGCTAGTGTATCCTTTATTTTTAAGTACTGTAACTGTGTAGCAAGTCTGTGCAAGGATTCCATTACATGCAAAGAAAGCTCCAGATAAAATTCCTAGTTAGGGGCTAATGTCTAACAGTTAATAATATGAGGGCCTTTCAAAATGAAACAATTCAAACATGGCATACCAATTAAAATTTATAGGTGTAGGGAACAATGGTTTGTGGTTAAAGCAGTAAAATAAGAAAACAAAATAACATTTTACAAACCTGAACCGTGCAGTAACTTTACATAACTAACAAGGGAGATCTGAGATTGTGAATTTCCTCCAATGCAATCAGAGCCACATTATAATCTAGTAAATTTATTTTATGAAATTAAGTTTTCTAAAAGACTTTGTTGAAATACAGCACATTAATTTTTAATTTTTAATGTTCCTAAGTATACAAACTAGAGCCTTTTATCCATGAATATTCCTCAGCGTAAGCTGGAATTGATTCTGAAATTTGGTAGCAAGTTAGTCAACTTGGGGTTAAGGGAATGAGCAGGGAGCACCCATCACCCAATGCTGTCACAAAAGACTTTTCCCCTCAGCATCAAGGACAAAGTGAGGTGGTTTAGGTGGGCAATAAGACAAAAGGCTCGTATACCTTGGAAAATACAAATTACTTTCAAAATGTTCTATTGGTTCCCACAACAATACAAACCATTGTCTTTTATGTAGGAGAGAGGTTGGCTGTCAACTGACTGGAAGTTGAAAACCACCTAGATATGTCACAATCCAAATCATGAAATTTATCGGAGCAATAACTCCTGTAACCTTCAACTCAGTCTGAGTTGGACGTTTGTTCATCCGAGCCTGAACAAAGGTGTCTAAAAGCCTCAAGAAAGGAAATGATCAGAGAATCTGTGCTACCCAGTAAAGGTTTACATAAGTCAAAGAGGGTAGCTATATCTGGTTGAAATGATTGATGGGTTCAGAAAACAGTTCCACCACCAGCTGGGTCACCCTCTAGTTAAAAGTCAGAGCAGAGAAAGTCATATCTTATCTACCAAAGCTCTACAAATGGCTGTTCAAAAGAGTAACCACCTACATTTGAGCCTGGTTTAGCATGTAAAGTACTCAGGCCAAGTTGCTTACCCTCAAAGGGAGGAAGAAGGAAGAATAGCCTCATGCTCTGAGTACCTTGGGTGAGATGCTTCTCTATCTGAAAGAAGCAGGGTGCTTATACAACCTGCGGGTGTAGTCCCTAAAGGCCGTCTTTAACGTTCAGTTAGGCCTGAGTAAATAGCTCATCTCAATCGATACGCCTCCAGCCAAATGGACTGCGCAGGCACACTTCGACATTAATGTGGGGAGGCAGCTTTTTTGGCTCAGTTCACTTTCCATCCCTAGACAGATAACATGTACCAGACAAGAACAGTGTAGAGTTTTATTAAATTTAAAAATTTTATTGTTTAGTGTAGATGACAGACCCCGCCCAGCATTGGGGAACACCAGAATAACTTGGCAGCCATTAACAGTTCATTTATGCCCTCATGTCCATGAGAGGGGAGGAGGGAGGGCTCTAATCTAGTAATTACTTGGTAAGTATATATGAAACTTAATTTTATTATGAAAATATCATTTCCATATAAGTAACTAAACAAGTAATTACTTAGCTGAATCCCACACTGAATGGAGGTGGGACCCATGGACGTAAGACATAATCTGCTCCAAAATATTAAGACATGATAATGACACTGAAATCGAATAATCTGCCAGCACTGAATGCAATGCTTGTTGTTTCCTTACCTGGTAAAAGAACTACTGCAGGTGAATACTGCCTCTGGTTGGTGCTCATCTTAACCTGTAGTGGCGTGGCTGTTGATCCATGGAGCGCCTCTACTTAGTGGGGAGCTTTGCAGCAAAGGATAGGACCGATGACTAGCAAAGCATATATAAGTGCCCTTGCCCTGGGTGCAGTACCAAGATTAAAAACCAGACAACGTTGTCAACTACTCTGAAAACACTCAATAAAAACCACAACCTATCCACTAAGACTGGTGTATACTCTACGTACCTTGTACCCACCCCAGGCTCCACAAATCTCAAAAACCTTACACCAAGACGAAAAGATTGTAGGAGAAAAAGAGTGCTTTCTATGATCCTTCACCTAATACCATGCCAGCCACCAATAATGGACCCAGGGTATTGCAATAACAGTTTCCACATCTTTCAAATAGTGGTGTCATGAGCTCTTACTTTAAGGTTTGGTAACAAATCCTCCTGGATCTGGGCGTGCTTCCTTAATTAAATCTCTCAAAAAGAACGACAAGGCGTTCTTTGAGAGAGGATGAGATGGGTTCCTTACTGAACACCAAAGGTTACCAGATGTACCCCTGTTCTTTTCTGTCCTGTGCAGCTAGTGTCTCAGCGCTCTTCTTCCTCTTGACCTAGAATATCTATTAGGTTCTTAACTGCAAAAGAACGAGGCCAGGGATTAGACAGGTCCTCATCCTTTGCCAGAAAACCTAGAGTGAAGGAACAAACTACATTTCCTGGAGAGAAACTCACTTTCTTGTCAATGACTTGGAGTTCACCGATGCGTTCAGCTGTGGCTAATGCAAAGAGGAAGAGAGCCTTGCTAGTCAGGTTCCTTTGAGAAGCAGACTTAAGGGGCTCAAAAGATGGGCCCGTCAGCTATTTCAGGACCACATCCAGGTTCCATGGGACCAAAGAATTGCCCTTCTTACATTTCTCCATATCAAAGGACTTTAACAGGTCCTTGATATTGGGGTTCAAAGAGAGATCCAGTCTTCTATGTGTAAAGACTGAGCTAAGATAGCCCTATAGCCTTTAATGCTCGAAGAAGACAGGTTCCTCGTCTTCCTCAGAAAAAGGAGAAAGTCCACAATCTGAGTTACAGTGGTCCCAGAAGATGAGATATTGTTACTGATTTTGACTGACCTCTTAGCCTAATAGACAAGGCTAGAAGATGACCTTCTGCACTGAGCAATAGCTTCTGCAGCTCCTCTTGAAAACCCTTTCGCTCTAACCAGCTTACAGACAGCCTGAATCCTGTCAGAGCAAGAGTGGACAACCCTTGATAGTGTCTTCTGAAGTGGGGTTGTCTCATTAGAGATGGTTTTTGGGGAAGCAGCCTCGGGAAGTCCACCAGTAGACGAAGAAGGTCTGGAAACCACTCTCTCAGAGGCCAAAAAGGAACAATGAGGCTCATGTTCACATTGCTGTGCATCTCGAACTTGTTCAAACCTCCCTGATCATGCAAAAGGGAGGGAAGGCGTATAGGTTTAGATTCGACCAATCTTGCAGCATGGCGTCCGTGACCCATGCAAGGGGGTCTGGAATGGAATGGAATGGAATACAGAGTTTAGGCCAAAGGCCAAGCACTGGGACCTATGAGGTCATTCAGCACTGGAAAGGAAATTAGTAGGTAGGTAGGTTTGAAAGGTGTAACAGGAGGAAAACCTCGCGGTTGCACTATGAAATAATTGGCAAGAGAGGGTGGATAACAAGATGGAAGAGAGAGAATATAAATGGAGGTACAGTAATAGGAATGAGGTGCACTAACGGCACTATCCCCCTACGGGGGATGGTTCCTGGAGGTGGCAAACAAGTCTATTATTGGTTTGCCCCATAAATTCCACAGGTCTCGACAAACTAAGGGATCCAGGGTTCATTCGGTGGGGGGGGACCTGCTTTTGATGGCTCAGCTCGTCTGCCATCACATTTAGTCTCCCCTGGATGAACTGAGTGACCAGAGTCACTCGGTTTCTGTCTGCCCAGAGCAGTAAGTCTCTCACTGCTTGCCATAAAGAGAAGGAATGGGTCCCGCCTTGCTTTCAAATATAAGCTAAGGCTGTGGTGTTGTCTGCGTGAACCACCACCGTCTTGTTGCAGACTGGGGAGGCAAAACTCTGAAGGCCTAGCTGAACTGCCTTCAATTCTCTTACATTGATATGTGAGTTTTGTTGAACTGGAGTCCACATCCTGGAGAATTCTTGATACTCTAGTAAGGCTCCCCATGCTATGTCCGAGGCATCGGATTAAAGTTCAGGTCTGGGTTCAGCGGATAAAGGGACTTCCCATCTGACAGTCTTTTTTCTAACAGCCAACACTGCAGGTCTGATTTTATCTCTGGGGTGATCGGGAAGATGTGACTGTCCGACTGTGTTTTTTTGTTCCAGTTGGCCTTCAGGTAAAACTGGAGAACTTTCATATGTAACCTGTCTGGTTTGATGAGGCTTTCTATAAAAGTATACCTTAGTTTTACCAGACCACTGAGCTGATTAACAGCTCTCCTAGGGCTGGCCCGAAGGATTAGACTTATTTTACATGGCTAAGAACCAATTGGTTACTTAGCAATGGGACCTACAGCTTATAGTGGAATCCGAACCACATTATAGCGAGAAATGAATTTCTATCACCAGAAATAAATTCCTCTAACTCTTCATCAGCCGGTCGGTGGGATTGAACTCCGGCCCATCGAGCGACGGTCTGAAGCTCAAACCAGAGTTCCCAAAAGGTTCATCCATTGCTGAGCTGAACAAGATGAAAGGACTAGAAATTTTGTGACTGTCTGAAGGCAGTTGGATATCCTCTTGTGGGGCGGAGAAGCCCGAAAAACCTGAGAATTCAGAATCATTCCCAGATAGAGGATTTCTTGTGAAGGGATTAACTGGGACTTCTGAAGGTTTAAAAGAAGGCCCAGCTCCTGAGTCACAAGAATGGTCTTGTGTGTGTCCTTCATGCACTTGTAGTTCTTCATTGGAGGGGTGGGTAGCTCTCGGCTAGCACGCTGTTGACCCAGTGTTCGACTCTCCTACCAGCCAGTGAATAATTAGAGGAATTTATTTCTGGTGATAGAAATTCATTCCTTGTCATAATGTGGTTCGGATTCCACAATAAGCTGTAGGTCCCATTCCTAGGTAACCAGTTGGTTTTTAGCCACGTAAAATAAATCTAATCCTTTGGGCCAGCCCTAGGAGAGCTGTTAATCAGCTCAGTGGTCTGGTTAAACTAAGATATACTTAACTTTTTTCCATGCACTTGTTTTTTGACAGGGATCGAAGTACCCAGTCATCTAGGTAGAGACTCATGTTGATCCCTACTAAGTGGAGCCTTTTCGAAAGAGGAGCAAGAACTCAAGAGAACACTTACAGAGCTGTATAAAGTCCAAAGCAAAAGGCCTGAAACTGGTATACTTTGTCTTGAAAGGCAAACCTTAGATATTTTCTGGATACTGGATGAATTGGAATATGAAGGTACGCATCTTGCATATCTAGGGTTACCATCCAATTGCCCTAGTGAAAAGTAAGGACCGACTGGCTTGTCTCCATCTTGAATTTTGTCTTCAAGATGAAATGATTGTGGGCGCTTACATCGAGGACTGGTCTCCAACCCCCTGATGTTTTGGGAACCACGATGAGACAATCGTAAAATCCCTCCAAGTCAGTGTTCTGAACCTCCTCTATGGCTCTTTTCTGTATAAGGGAAGAGACTTCCTCCAGAAGGGCCGAATGTCTCTCGGAGCCTACTGAGTATGCAGTCAATTCTATGGGAGAAGTGACCAATGGTGGGGTTTCTAAGAATAGAATGACATAGCCCTCCTTCAGAACCTTGAAAATCCAAAGCTCCACTCCTCTTTATCAGCCACTTCTCCCAAAACTCCAGAAGTCTGGCTCCTACTGGTACATAAAAGACTTCTGACTCACTTTTTCTGCACTGACTTTGCAAAAGTCTTTCTAGCGTTCCTGGATGCAAAACGGACCGTTGGACGGGCCCTGAAAGATGTTCTAGTTCTTCCTCCACGAAAGGAATGTTGCTAAAGGGGGAGGAGGAAGAGCGAAAGACACTTTCCCCTGGTCTCTTTTGGTGGAAAGCCAATCTTGACTTCCTAGAAACAGAGGAAAAAACCATCTTGGGGAGACATGTACTGTCATCTGTCTGGTTCCTCATTACGAATGTTGAGGCTGGCGAAGATGGGGCAGCTGGGATGAAACACGAAGGAAAGTTCACCATTAAATAAAGTTCACCATTAAATATCTCAATAAGGCAGCAAATGCTGAAGAAGCTGCAAGTTCTGTTTTGACCTCTTCCTCCAAAGAAATCGGGGATGGGCAGTCATCCTGACCAGGCTTAGGAGCAGGAGGAGCTTTCTTCAGAAGGTCCATAATTTGCACAAAATGATGTTTAATTGGAGCCAGAGCAGGTTCAACCGGGTCCACAGACGAAGAAAATGAAGCAGGGGGTCTGACTGGAGGAGGCGGAGGAGACCACAGTCTCTGGGAAGATGAAGCAGATGATGGACAACCGGGTGCAGGAGATGGGCGCCAGGTGCTCTGTAGCTAGCGCCGGTTGCTCGGAAAGCAGTACAAAATATCTGGAATTCGGGCGCTTGGGAGCCAAGTGTGGGCATTCATGGACAAAAGTCGAGCAGACAGGTGAGACATTCTCCTGACTGTCCCAAGCGCTCAGATGTGGGTGCTCCCAGACTGAAGTGGACAGGTGTGGGCACTCGCAGACCAAAGCAGACACATAAGGGTTCACTGAGTAACTGCACTAAGGCCTGGGACTGCAAAGAGAATGCTTGTACTTCTTAACAGGCACTGGACTCGCCATCAGATCGGGACTCTGACTGAGGCTTGCAGAAGAGCGCTTAAAAGGATGGTAAGAATCCAGGTAACATCTACGGCGCTTCCTGTTCTCACTGCCATCGTCGGATGAGCTTCAGGACAAGCCTTTCTAGTGGCTGTCTACCGATACCTGGGCTGTACAACAGAAGTGGTTGAGGGGGTAACTGTCTGTGGGCAAACTCCATTGGCCTCCCTTAGACTTTCGGTGTCTTCTCCCAGGGTTAGGGGAGCAGGTCAGTGACATTGGTCTAGTAGCACCGATGGGACGAGTAGCCACCTCCTCCACTTGCACTGCACTATCACTTTGCACTTTTTCCGTGAACACTTTTTTCATAATCACTTGAATTGAAGCCCCAACTCACCAACAGTACTTACCACTAAATTAAGCTTCTTATCAGACCTAGCTTCGATACTGGTGATGGTATTAGGATCAGAGGTAAAGGAGCCAGGCACAGGAGTAGAAAGAAGTTCAGTAAGAGGGCCAGTATTAGGAGAGAAAGTAGGAATAGGAGACAAAGGGAGGGTAATAGGGCTAACCTCTAAGATAGACCTAGGTGTAGCCTTAAGCTAAGAGAGCGTTTCTCGGCTCTAGAAGCCGCCTTCCTCTTCCTATCTATCTCTAACCTGTCTAAATGAGAGCTCAAAACTTTCCATTGATTACTATCCCACATTGCACACTCAACACAAGTATTATCCATACTGCAATCTTGGCCCCCACATTTAGTCCAGATCGTATGAGAATCGTAGCAGGCTTTGATTAACCTACCCTTACAGCCTACACAGCTACAATAGCAGACACTAGAGCCACTAGAATCCGACTAATTTGTTGAAAATTGGTCCAAATCCTTACAAAAGACTCTATAGTCTGCGCAAACCACAACAAAACAACTGTACTTCACCAATAATATGAAATAACAACTGCAAAATCCCACAAAAGCTGCTGCAAATGGCATGATGTTTACACCATGGGCAGCAGAAAAGAACTGTCAATGGCTGCCAAGTTGTTCCGGTGTTCCCCGATAGTGGGCAGTGTCTGTCATCTAGACTAAACAATCACAGCGCTACCGTGGTTTTTTAAATAAAAGCTGCTGCGCGAGTTAGAAACTATAGCTATGTAACTACTTGGTATGTTGCTCATGTAAAACTTAACTAATAGAGGCCACAGGAGAGCAGGTATAGTGCTACCACATAAAAGTAACTCCAACTCTGTGATAAACCACTAGCAGACCACGGAGCAAAACTATTGTATAACTATTGTATACAAACAGATCTTCCCAGAACCAGTAAGCAATGTAATAAGAGGCCTATCACATGCAAACCCTGTCTATATGTACAGACAGGGGACTGTAGACACACCAAACAAGACTCAACCATGCATGCTTCCTGAGAGACTTGGGTGAAGAGCCACTGCATTTGCCCAACACAGGGAGAAGAGGTTGAGTATTCCTCCTGCCTGTAAAGACAAGGGAAGCATGGCTTTACAGGTAAGCAGATTGCTGTGCAAACCCTGGATGTATGAACAGTGCAAAGACCAAACACAGAATGTGGGGTAATGTTGGTTCTACTATGTTTGGATGACAAGCAGTACAGGCCGCACACCAAGTGAGCAGGCAGAGCCTGGAACCTCCCTCTCTGATGAACTTCAGTACTGAATGCGCTGTTTCTATCTTGAAATGAGTATGAAGGACAAACTCATTTTGCAACAGCAGATTACTCATCAACCTCCTCCACAGCTGCTGACAGAGGGTATGGGTTGAACAGTATCAGTGTTTGAGATGGGAGGACAACAGTTCTTAAACAATATCCTGCATCTGTCCCAAAGGACTGATGCTACCAAAGGTTCTGTCTCCTTACTGCAACATTGCCCAGTGGCAAAAGAGACAACCCTTACTCATGACAGCAGAGAAAGGAAATCACCACCTTCAACAACCCCCTCCCTTCTTCTTCCCCTTTCCTCCCTTCCTAGCTGTACTTAAGGGAGGAAGACAAAAGGGCTAGGAGGGATCCCCTCTCTTCTTAGAGGAAGAAGATTGGGCTCCTTGTCTTAGTTTGGGAGGAGCAGGCTTTCTCACAACACTATAGACATCAAAGGCTAAGCCACACTCAAGGGGTTTAGCTTCTGGTGCCTTTGAAGGAAACCACGTAGTTGATCAGAGCCCAAGGAATCTGTTCTTGCCTTACATGCTGCCTCCACACTACTCAGAGTAGTGGAGGGTCCAACACCAACCTGTTCCTCAGCAAGGGACTACCCTCATGAACCCCTGATAGCAAAAGAGAAAGGCCATCATGCTCCTGCTTTTAGTAACTTGGTACTGAAAGTATAATAATAGAAGCAGCAACCAGAGGGGCAGGGGAGTAGATTCTGCTACTACTAGAAGGATTACTGATATAGGAACACCCCCTCTTCATGGAAGCCAAAGCAGCAGCTGCAGATACAGCAGCAGGAGCAGGCAGATTGTCCAAAAAAGCTGCTAAAGATAGGCTCCCAGGCATGTTTAACATAGGCCAAATCTTCCCCAAGCAATCTAGTGAAGACACTTCCTTAGTAACTGGAACAGGTCAGCTGAGTAAGAGGGCGAAGCTGGTGCTAGGGACAAGGTCTGACTAGGGGAACCAGACCCAACAGAAGTGTCATCTCCACAAAGGGTAGGTGACAGGGTTCCTTCACCACTCAAGTACTATGCCCCTTGGGGAAGAAGCACTCCCAGTAGATAGCAGAATAACAAAAGAGGAAGGGAGAGGAGGAAACCAAAAGTACTCAGCAGTCACCAAGGGTGAGTTCCTAACTAACAAGACTAGCAAATGCTCCAAACTGCACCCACTCCTTGCAGGTGAAAGAAAAAGTGCCTGCCTTCCCCCAACAAAAGTAAAAGTACCTGTGAGTCAACTGTTAAGGAAGACAAGAAATGACCATAAGAATACCAACATCCTTTACAAAAGAAGAAACAATTAGCAATAAGAAATAGTGAAGGAAATTAACCCAACTAAGCAACATTCAATGACAGCAGGAAAAGAGAGAACCTAGCGAGACATCCACTCCTCACGTTAGCCAAAAAAAAAAAAAGTGACTAGTGATGCAAGGTAAGGTAAGTGAGGGGTATTCCAAAACTCGCCTCCCAATAACCACAAGTTAACAACCTGGTTACCAAGGTCAACAACTGCTCCACCTTGCACTGAGGATGCTCCTATGTAAAAGGCTATGACTTATATTTCCATAAAAACACAGAACATCTGTCTTTGACTGTAAGACATTTGTTAAAAAAAACAAAAAGAAAAAAACCTGAACTTATAGACTTTCTATACTTCTTGCCATTTTTACTTGGGCTTTTTTTTATTTTCTTTTAATTTACACAAATATACACAAATAAATTGCTAAACATAAAAACAGGCCTAGAATTAATGACCTCACCTTGATATTCATTCTCCCTCCATGAAGTGTTGTATCTACAGTGAGATGTATGGGATTGTTAGTGACACGTGAGTAATAGTCATGAATGAGCAGAGAATGATCGGTGATCTCGTGGCCAGTTGCCCACCATCCTACAATCACCTCATTAGGGTTAACCTTGCGATGAAGCTCGTACATGTCTTTGGCAAAATCCAGTTCCACAGCAACCTGAAAATGGAAAGATGTTAGTTTTACCCATAATCAAAATTAGCTAAAGTGAATCAAAGGTCTGAAGGACAATTTTCAAAATATTCACTTATGGTACAATATGTTGATGAATGCCTGTAAAACTTGAAAGATCTGGAATTATTAGTAAAGTTATTAATACAATGAGAGAGAGAGAGAGAGAGAGAGAGAGAGAGAGAGAGAGAGAGAGAGAGAGACTAATGAAGTTGTGTACAGAGAGAGAGCAGAGAGACAGTCTGATAAAATTACAAAAAGCACGATTTTGCTTGTTTATCACTTAATAATAATAATAATAATAATAATAATAATAATAATAATAATAATAATAATAATAACAATAATAATAATAATAATAATAATAACATACACATTATGAGTAATATAGTCAATTCTAATTCAAAATTAATAAAAAAAAATATGCAATATGAGTAACATAGTCAATTCTAATTCAAAATTAATAAACAAAAATACAATCTTTCACACAAATTTTTTCTTTAATAAACCCATCACTTTATATGATCCTTAAAGTGATGATTCGAGCTTGCTGCCTCCACATCCAGTCCCTCCACTAGTAGAAAATAGTCATTCTAAGTTTAGAATGACCACACTGCACGCTCTGTGGGTTTTGGAGGGTACAACATTGTAAAGTGATAAGTGTGTCCTAAAATAATTTTCTTTCAGAAATTTTACTGGTTTGAAACTAAAGCTCATCACTTTACGACTGCCTGAGTAGCAAACCCATAAAGGATGCTCTTGTGAGGCCTCTTACCCTGAAGAGCAGCATTTGCAGCAGTCTTTGCCTTTGCTAGACTAATGAGTCAGTTGCACCCTGTCTACCAGCAAGCATCTCACACACAGAATGGACAATACTGACTGTCACTGTCTTTCAAGCCTGGTTTTGAGGTCAACCATCCTTCGTGCTTACTTGTTATTCCATTCTCATCTTGCCCTGCTACAGCATGGCTATAGAGTGTTTGCAAGGACTGGAGATAACTCTGGTAGCCCAGTGCAAAAAACTTCTTGATGAGGCGCTTGTGAATAGCCTCCATGCATGAAGATTCAAAGGCTGAAATTCTTCATATTCACTAAAGTGAATCTGATTGAGATTCTTCCAGTCTGGGAATGTTTTTGTTAGGTCCACCAGAGGGAACCAAATTTGTTGTAGTGAAAGTAGGGCTGAGGGTTAAGTGGACAGTGCTGGACTGCCGCAGTCTAACACTGGCCTGACTACAGAGTAGGATGAAAATGCATACCCTTCCAGATTGTCCAAGGGAATGATAAAAGCACTGCTTTTACATGCTGCTTGGTTGACAAGGGTAGACAAAAAATGACAAATTTATTAATCAATTTGTATTTTCCATAGCAAAAACCCTGCGGTCTTAACTTATGGATAATTTTTCTAGTGCCAGCTGGAAACTGGTAAAAATAACAAACAAGGAATTGGTGGCAACGAGGTAGGCTGATAGGCCTAGAAGGAAACCGTCAAGTTCCTTCACGTATGTACCTAAGAAATGATGCCTCAGTTTCTTCCATCCCAGGAAACTTGATTGAGAGGTGGCTAGAGGTGGGCCATATAAGTTAAGACCGCAGGTTTGTTAGCTATGAAAAAAACAAATTGATTAATAAAGTTGTAATTTGTTCATATGTGGAACAAAGGAACAAACCTGGGTCTTAACTTACAGATAGACTCACTTTTGGAGGGAGGAAAGAAAGTCTGGAACCAACTGGAGGTTCAGCACACCTGGTAACTCTTCCTGGCTTATAGAATCCTATGGAAGGGAATCAAAGCCTCTGACATAATAAATAAGTGATTATTTAGCAGTCAGACTTCTGGGATTCTGTACAATGTGATGAGACAATGTAGGAGGGAGTTAAAGAGCTACATCTGTATATAACAAACCTTTGTGGCCACCAATAGTTTGCTATCAACCCTCTCCCCCCTTGCTAGAGAGAGGAGGGACTTGTTTTTGCCAAAGTTTTATATTCATGTAGGAATACGCAAAACTTAAACAAAAAGGCCACAGTCTCACCTGTATCATATCAGACCCGATCCAGCACATGATGGAATGATTTCTTCGCCCACTGGGTAGAGAGGATAAGAAAGGAAACTGAAAGAGACCAGCCATCCCATTCATTCTCACTTTCATACCATCATCTTAGGTAATATACAAACTGTCCTGCTAGGGCACTGGATGAGTTAAACAACCTGTTGAGCAGCCACCAACAGACCCAAGGAAAAAGTGTCCAAGGACCTGTGGGCAACGTCCCACAGACAGAAGGAAGTGAAGGTAGTCTGACGAAGCCATGTGCCAACCTTCAAATTCCTTTGTACAGACAAGTTCTTTTTAAATGCCAAAGAAGTGCCTAGCCCTCTAACATTATGTGCTTTTACATGCACAGTGTTAGGATTGGAGCATGAAATCAAACCATAGGCTTGTCAGATAGTCTCTTGCAGCCAAAAGGAGATCGTATTCTTGGACACTTCTTTCTTGTTCAGGCCAGTGCTAAGGAAAAGTCTTCAGCAACCCAGTCAGAGATGGAGAGTCCTTTCCAGGTAGCAGCGTAGTGCTCTGACAGGGCAAAGGAGCAATTTGTCTGGATCATCATCAACAAAGTCATTAAGAGACAGAATTGAGAAGGAATCAAATCTATCATCATGACAAGGGAGGTTTTGGATCTTAGCCACGAATTCCAGGACAAATTCGAAGGCTACAGATGTCCAACCCCTCGTATGCTTGACAACACAGGATGGGCCGTGGAGTTCACCAACTCGCTTCGAGGAGGCCAGAGCCAGCAGGAAAACCGTCGAGAGTCAGGTCCCTATCTGACGCACAACACAGAGGATCAAACGGGGCACGGGTGAGGCTGCCCAGTACCTAAGTCAAGTCCCAACCGGGTGGTCTAAGCTCTTTTGGAGGACAAGACTGCTCAAATCTCTTGAGAAGCATTAAGATCTCCCACGAAGAAGAACGATCGACATCCTCCATTTGTAAAACTGCACTCAAGGAAGCTTTGTAGCCCTTGATGGTAGACACAGGAAGTTGTTTCTCTTGCCGGAGAAAATTGAGGAAGTCTGCTACCTGCTGAACAGAAGCTCTGATTGACAACACCAACCACAATAAACGGCCCACTGGCCTTGGTATTTGGCTGAGGAAGATCTTCTGAGATAGCTAGACATCACTGATGCTGCTCTGCAACTTGTTTGGAGGAAATACTGGATAGCCTCCAGCCGTGAAGAGATAGGGACTCTACTGAGTGGTGGAATCTCTGAAAGTGGGGTTGATACAGAAGGTAGAGCCATGGAAGAATCTCTCTTGGAGCTTCTGACAGCAGGGTTACGAGATCGAGGAACCATTCTGCATGGGGCCACATGGGAGCAACTAGGGTCATTCTGAGGTTCTGAGAAAGCCATTACCCTGTTCAGAACTTGACTGATTAGGCAAAATGGAGGAAAGGCAAAGACCTCCAGAAGGGCCCAAGAGTGTTGCAGGGCGTCCTCCACCACTGCAAATGGATCTGGAACCACGGAACAGAAGACCTCTAGTTTTCTGTTGAACCTCATTGTGAACAGGTCTCTTGAGGGTCTTCCCCACAGATGAAAGAGCCTGTTTGCAAGTCCTGGTGCAGAGACCACTCTGTCCCTATGACCTGACTCTGATGACTCAGATAGTCCACCACTACGTTCCTCCTGTCTGGGATATACCTGGCAGAGATCCGCTGAATAATCTCTCACCAACTGATGAAGGAGTGCCGTCAGAGTGTGCAGTTGGCGTGACACCAGCCCCGCCCCCCCCGCTTGTTTACACAGGCCACCACTGTGGTGTTGTCTGACATGAGCACCGTGGAGTGCCCCATCACCCACTCCTGAAACTGCTGAAGAGCTAGGAAGGTAGCCTTGAGCTCCAGAACATTGATGTGAAGCTGCCTCTCTTGTGGAGTCCACACTCCAGATGTTATAAGACCTTTCAAATCAGCTTCCCAACCCTTGCACGAGGCGTCTGAGAACAAGAGGATCTCCGGTATGACTTCTACCAGATGCAGGAGTGTGTGTAAGGGAACTTTGCCTAGGAGAGTCGGCGGGAGGGACAGCAAGCTCTCCGCTAACACTTCAATGTGAACACTCCGTTCATGGTTTATAAGTTCACAAACTTTATCACCCAACTGAGACATAGAATGCATTAATAACTCAAACTTACGATCAAATTTCACTTGAAGGATGTCAACGGCATTGGGGTCGGAAGTATGAGAGCTGGGAATGGGTATATGTGGTATAGCTGAAGAACTGGGATTTGGAGACATGACAGATATCACAGGAACATCATTGGAAGACTTCAAAGAATCCTGACTAGCTAAAGACTTATCATTCCTAGCATTAGCTTTCCTTATCCTGTCTCTTTCCAAACTTGGAAAGGTGAGAAGTTAAAATTTTCCACTGTCTAGGGTCCCAGTCAACACATTTAGCACAAGTCAGAGCTATAGAGCACACTTGACCCCTGCAACTAGAACACACAGTATGCAAATCATATTTCACAAAATTCAATCTCGTATTGCAGTCTTTGTTGTAATATCAAGTGCTAGCAATACTTGTGTCGGACATTGTCAAAAGCAAGTTAAAAAAATTAAGTCTCAAAAGGGAAAAAGTCAAAATTCTGTAAACTGTCTTAATCAAGTCAACCTGACTAAATAAATGCCGAAATGCAACCCCGAAAATCGAAAATACTTCGCCATTACTTCATGGAAAATAACCTGTAAAGCCTACGAAAGTCCAAAATTAATGTTGCTGCTTACAACCTTTGTCGAAGGCCTGCAGAAATAAATTGATCCTTATTGCTGTGTTGTTCCTCTTCTTTCCCGAAAATGGCAGGGCTAGTTACTTAAACCAAAAACAAAACAAAAGAATCACTACCACAAATTTTCATATTTTAGCTGCTGGTTAATAGAAATTGATAGCTATGTAATTACTTGGTGAGTTACTTATATAAAAAGGAAGGTTCATTCAGAAATGTCTACAAGTCTAAGTTTCTTTTGAATTTACAGTGAGATGCTGTATTCTTAAGGAGTGAAAGTATCAATCCCTTGGGTACTCTCTGGCCTTGACACAAGTTCAAAGACACTAATTCAAGAGGGTTAAGTTTTGGAAAAATCAACTTGTGATGAAATGGTTTCAATGACAAGTCATTAAATTTGAGGCTATCTTGTAATAAATATATAACCTACCTCTTCTTTTGATTCATTGTGAGGAACACAAAAGCAGTTCGTGATCTCAATTGTTCCCTTCTCCACACCAATTGTGCCTGCAAATGAGTAAATATAATTAAATACGGCAACAGATTAACTGAGCAAACAACAAAGAATGAATTGCAAATATGGCAAATTTTTAAAGTAATTTGTATTTTTCCTAATATGCAAACCTGAGGTCTTTACATATGGAATTAACTTTCAACAAGCTAGAAAATCAGCCGATAAACTTTTGTAAAGTGGTTATGGTAATAGCTGCTGTTGGTAAGAGTGGAAGCAATGCCCATCAAGTCAGTGTACACTCAATTCTACGCAGTTTACCTTTTGGCCCACGTAAGAGAATGAGGGGTGCTAAGAGGTGGGCACTTTGTGTAAAGACCTCAAATTTGTATGTTTGGGAAAATACAAATTACTTTAAAAATGTGTCATTTGTTCCTACACCAATACAAACCTTCGGTCTTTACATATGGGAGACTTATTACTCTTGGAGGGAGGACTCTGAGTAAATCTCTGAACTCATTAGCATTTGAAACAACAAAGGAAGCAGAGATAACGGGGCCAGAAAACCAGGAGGCAGCGGCACGGCATGGAACGAGGCAGGTGCGGCTGATACCTGGGTGCCCAGGTGTGAGGCATGTCACAGGCAGCTTGGCAAATGACATCACAGTGACGGTTGACGTGGTGGAAGTGGCAACTGCATGGGTCGACAGGAGCGCCGGACAGATGAGAGATCGGGCCCTCCAATGATGGGCCGCCAGGTAGACCGAGGTGCAGCCAGGTAGATGTGAGGTCAGTAACCTGCCCACCAAGTGAAGCCTCCACCGCCAAACCTGAAAGCAAAGTCGGGTCAAAAGAGGAAGCCTCTACTCGTTCCGGGGAAAAAAATCCCCCCCCCCCAAGAGCAAGGAGAGGCGCAAGAGAGGATGTCCTGATCTTCCGTTCCCCCGCGGCCTTCCACACCCAACAAAGCGAGTGAAGAAGGTGAGGGGGAGTCCTCATCCGAAGGAGAGGCAGGAAGAAGGGGAAGCTTGCCGGGAGGGAGAAACAATCCTGACGGGTTAGCCACCAAGGGAGTCATTGGGGGCGTATAACCCTCCAATGACGTCTTGGTAGGCTTCCTTCGGTACTGTCTACTCCACTCAAACTTCACCTGTTGCTCGGCAGAACAGGAACAACACTCCGAGCAAGGAGAGTTACGAGAACACACACGCCCTCTGCAGGTGGAGCAAAGGGAGTGTGGGTCCATATCAATATGCAAGCATTTGCCACTGAACTTCTTCCTTCCTACCCCAGGACATACATGCTGGGGAAAGGAGAGCTTACGGGGCTTATCAACATTCATTGTAAAAAACAAAACAAGAAAGATCCAAATGGGAAAACTGCTCAACAGCAGTCAGGGCAGAGAGCGAGAAACACGTCTGCAGCGCACGACGGCCGAAAGCAAAATTGGAAATTTACATCCGGGCAGGAGGTTCTCCCGCCTCCTGGACAGTAGTTAACTGCCTAACTGCCTTGTTCGACGGCCGTTTCCAGCTTTGCTGAAAATAATTCCTAATGTGGACTGACGGCTCATATACCGTATCGGAACAACTAAGAGATAACACTTCACCGAAATCCACTTATACAACTGGAAAATAATGAGCATAGCTGCTGCAAATACCTGATATTTACATCGAGCTCAGCAGAAACAGAATGAGGTTGATCCAGACAGAAGACTGCCTGAAGATGAAGAATTGCCATAGTGGTGGCTTCCAGGGTCACTGCTTCTTGCTGCAAGAGGGAGATTCCTTCCACAGTAAGCTGCTGCAGCAAGAGACCTGGACCTCGACGCACCAGGTCTGGGTCAACCTGCTTGGTTGGCAATGTCCTCTCCGAGGGCGTATAGAAGCATTTTTGTCGAGGCAGAGGAGGAGGAGGAAGCAGCTTATCCGAACAGTTCAAACAAAGTGAATTATCTTGCCCAGAAACAAGAATATTCACCTGATCGAGAACTCCCTCAGCAAGCATGGACCACGGCAACCCCACCGAAACCTTGGGTTCCTTTTTCGGACCCCAGAAGGATTCAAGGCACGAAGGACAATCCACAGATGAGGCAGCGGTCCCTTCGCCAAGGTCGCTGTGCTGACGGATCAGTGCAATGACCACTCCAAAAGTCCTCTGTATTTCGGGGGTGTCTGCATTCTGGGGGAGAGGACCCTCGAGTCCTTCCAGGGTGCGGCCCTCCCGTTCTACTATCCTGGCTGGAGGGAGAACCTTGGCAGAACCCTTGGATCCTTCCTGCACTACACGGGTATACGACCTAGTCGATCCGTGGACTGAGCCAGGAACATATGCCTTTGTAGTCAAACTCTGGGGAGAGGAGTCTCCAGAGTTCCTCCTGTTTGACTCACTCATCCCAGGGAAATGCCAAGAGGTTGAGGGAATAGGCGAGGAGGATCGGGCACCCACGCTGGTCCTGTTGGCAGAATCAGCAGGAGGAGCAGGCCTAGAGTGGTCATCAACCCTCGGTGATGACAGCAACCTGGGTCCCAGAGAGTGCTTTCGTTTCGGCAAAGCACTGTCCCAAAGATAGCGTAGTGGTTCACGCAAGCAGAGCTGAGTGCTTGACTCAACTGAGCCAGGCTGATTACGTGAACATTATCAGGGACTGGGTGTAGTTGAACGCGTGGCTGGCTGGCAAGAACTTGCGCTGTCCCCTTGATGGGCCCCAGCCTTCTTCGAGGCCGAAACCTCGTGAGAAGACTGTACAGGGAACCTCCTTTCTGTCTCACCAGATGCTTGGACTCGAGAGACCAAAGCACCTACCTGGGAACCTGGCTTGGCACTAGAGGCAGTGCCAGCAGGCAGACAAGACACCTGCATGTCTTGGCTCATTCTCCCATCCTGTGCCCGAATCAGTATGGTGAGGGGACTCTCCGGTACTGTTTGGGATACCTGAGTCTCCGTAGAGGCCTGGGTACTCAGAGAAGCTCATAAACAAGCTCCCAACACAATGCCAGCCTTCAAAGCGGACTTCTTAGGAATGGCAATGGGTGTGCAGACCAAGGTTTGCATGCCTGTGGCTCCCAAAACACTAGACCCCGGGGTCAACGGTTTGATTCAATGGAGGGAGTCTCCACTCGCTCCGGGGGGAAAAATTCTCACCTGGGGAGAAGAGGGGCCCCCGATAAGAGGTCGTTCTGATCATCCAACCCCCCGCCATCATTCCACGTCCAATGAAGTGAGCAAAGAAGATGAAGGGGAGTCCTCTCCCAAAGGAGAGGCAGCCAGAAGGGAAGTTTGTCAGGAGAAAGAAACGATCCCAAAAGGGTTAGCCACCAAGGGAGTCATCGGGGGTGTATAACCCTCAGGCAACCTTGAAAGGCTTCCTCCAGTACCATTTCCTCCCCTCAAACTTCACCCATTGCTCAGCCAACCTGGAGCAACACTCAGCACAATCAGATACTCATGAACACACACACACACCCCATACAAGAGGAGCAAAGGGCGTGCGGGTCCACATCAATATTTGACCTAAAGCTACTACACTTCTTCCCGCCAACCCCAGGACACAGGCTGGGGGAATGTGAGCTTACAAGGTTTATTTCCTTCGTGAGCTTGCATAATGAAAACAAACACACAAAACAATCAAAGCAAGGAAAAAAGAAAAGATCCCACCAGGAAAACAGCTCAACGGCAGTCAGGGCAGAGAGCGAAAAACACGTCTGCATTACACGATGGCTGAAAGCAAATTGGAATGTTTACATCTGGGCAGGCGGGGCCCCCGCCTCCCAGACAGTAGTTAACTGCCTAACCACCTTGTCTGAAAGTTCAACAGCGGTTTCCAGCTTCGTTGAAAGTAATTCCTAATGTAAAGGACTGACGGTTTGTATATCATGTTGGAACAAACAATCAGTAGGCCTAGGGCGTGACCTAGGTCAACTGGGCACATGACTGGCTGTGTTTAAATTATCTGTGACCTGAATTCATGGCAGTCGGAACAACACATGATGGTCACTTCAAGAACTATGGGAGAGCCTTGCTGTGTGACACCATTCACATCAACTGGGTACTCAGAAAATATTATTTTTCAGTTAAAAACTTGTTGATCAGTAAATTTATGGAAATTACCAGGTAAGTTGCTTTTCAGGTGGTTTAGAGCAAGTAGAGTAACTTTTATCCTATGGAAGTTTTGGTGATAAATAGAACAACTCTGCACGGCTTATTACCTTGGAAATTGAGTTTTTCTATACTTTTAGTGTTGCTGATAAAGGAGGTGGTGGTGTTTATTGGCAGTAAATATAGAGACCCTTAGGGAACGGGGTTTTCGATGGGGGTAAAACACAGGGAGAGAGAATGGACATGTTACTGTTATGATGGCCACCCTGGAATGGTTCCGTGCATACGTAAGGCATATTATGGGTGCCATATGTTCAAGAAGGGATTGGCTAAGGAAACCTATTATAAAAGGAATTATGCTAACCTAACCTAACCTACCCTAACCTCACCTAACCTAGTGGGCCGTGTTACTGAGCTGGGCAGACCCCCGGTGAAGGAAACTCCACTTTTTTATCAAAAGTTTCCCTATAACACTGCCCATGTGCGATGGTATTTCAGGATGGCCAGCATACAATAACATATCAGTCGACCGCCCAAAAATAACGGTAAATTCTTGTTAAGAAACCAAAATGCTGTAGAAAAACTCAATTTACAAGGTAATAAGGCATGCAGAGTTATACTATAGTTCTACCGTCTTTGCTAGGGGGCGAAATTACCAAAAAGTAGCCGTGTCTCCCTACTCTGCAAAATACCAAAATGCTGTTTACATAAAAAATCACATGAAGACTGCTTGATAAACAAAATTTCCATGCTAAACTCTATTATAGGCAACTTGTAAAATTTAACCAAATTTTCCCTAGCGAGTTTGCTTGGACATCAGTCAAGAACTGCTGCAATTTCCAGATCTGGGATACCTAGGCTAGGTGGCAAACCACTACCAGAACGCAAATTCCCGAGATGTACGCTAGTATTACACCAGCCTGGTTTTTTTTGCCATGCCCTAGGTTATGATAGGTAAGGTTAGGTTAGGTTAGAGTAATACCTATATAGTAGTTTGGGTGTGGGAAACCTTTGAAATTGAGTTTTTCTATAATAATTTGGTTGCTTATCAAGAATTTACCATTATTTTAGGTTGCTCGACTGTAATTAACCTCAGAACTGATTATGTTTTTGCCACTGCGCATGCGCAGTTTATAGGGGAACTTAGGTAAAAAGTGGAGTTCCTTCACTGGGGGGGGTCTGGGGGGTGGATCCCCATGGTTAAGTAACACGACCTACTACGTTAGGTTAGGTTAGGGTATGTCAGGTTAGCCTAGTATAGTTCCTTCTTGAGCATATGGCTCCCTAATATCTCTCGTATTCACGGAACCATTCCATACAGTCCGTGCGGAGCTACTGCTTAGTAATACCAAGATTACTTTGAAGAAAATTCTATGGTGTTTTTATGATATGGCATCCTACTTTTTTCAGGGGACGGTCCAGGTACTCAGTTACATCTCGGGAAAATGCTACCGGTACACATTGCTTTAGCCTCAACTTTTTCCCATAATACTTACCCTATCCCAGTGCAAGCACTGATAACAAGTACCGTTAATCAATGCAAGCAAAATGATAAGCACGTTTATGTTATGCAAATGGGACCATTCTCGCCTAAGAACCTGTTACATAGCACAGATTGTCTAAAACAAAGTTTCAGAAAAAGCTAACCAACAGATTTACACAAGCCGTGCTAGAGCTTCACTGCTTACAGCTACTTAAACAAAAACACTCGGATGTTAATAGCTACCCAATAATGTTCCAATCACACGGTGTGCATCTAAATTTCGTCTTTCATAAGAGTCTACAATGGTGAAAAACACCACAGGGTGAACCTTTGCCACGAGATTCAACGCCATGTTTACACTATCAAGAAAGAGACTACTAAACTGGGTACGTTCTAAACTGTCCACGTGTTGTCTTAAAATATTTTAGAAAATTTAGGCCTTTTTTTATTTATAATTTCTAAATAAGGATATATATTTTAATAATAAATAAATTTCTTTCATTCTTTTTCTAGCTCTCCTCAACTTGATGTGTTCTATACATTAAGACACGGTATTTTGAATGCAATGAAAGTAACCAATCTTACATCGCTTACAATACAAAATTTATTGAAAATGTCACTCTTTCAGCTGGAAATGGCTGAGCTTTCGTTATATTTGATGCTGGAATTTTGTTCAGAAAACTTTCTTACTTCATACCCACGGAACGTTACCTTGTAGTTATTTCGTCTATAGCTAGTAATAAAATTTGTAAAATATATAAAAAAAAATGTTAGATGAAAAAACTCCACTCTGATTAACAATACAACCAATTTCTAATTATTACAATTTCTTGCATGACACTATGCCGGTAAGAAAACTTATAGGCAGTGACCGTGAAGAAGCTAATACATTCTGCAGTCACGATAAAGACAGCAGTCATTGCTGCATTTGTCTATGTAACAATCTACCAAAGCCTGATTGATAATGAAAAGAACAGCAGCTGATTCTAATCAAAGTTCCATATACGATTAAATTATAATAACCGAGAGAACTGACTTTTCGGCTCACACTTCCGCATTGCTCTTCTCCTGGAGCTGCCTGTATTTGAGATACACTTCCCCCACTTTTCCTTCATTCTATTCATCCCTCTGGATGACCCAATATATCTAACAATCATCTGCTATAATTTGCCTTTTGTCTGGTTTTAACAATTTACTATGTGGGTGTCTTTTTCCGGCTTTTTTAAACATTCGTTGCTCATTCTTTTTTACTAAAGCTTAAATTCATCAAATAATTTTGATATTCCAGTGAATTCCTTTAATGATTAAATTGGCTACGAGCTTCGGACGAAATGAATCTAAGATATCTCCTCTTAAGCTTTGGCTTCTTACGGATGGCTCATGTCCATTGCGAACTTAATTCCCTTGTGTTTTCTGCTGTATCAAAGGTGTCATTATATGGGGAGGCAGTAGACAGGCACTAAAAAAACAATCCTATAGTCATTCCCAGACATGGCTGTCTGTATTGTGCCTCTCGGGCCCAAGTTCACTTGTGCACATTGCACACCCTTTACCTGTTTAAAAATGAAGACGGATCTGAACTTTGAGGAGAACTGGCTCTGCTTCAATCTAAATATGGGCTGTGTTGCAATGCCCTCCTAGAATGATTCAGTGTTAAGTTCGCTGGAACTTTAGCTATACCTGGTTAATTCGTGGTCTCTTTCAATCACTCCCTCTTTTAGTTGCAAATTAGGGTCATAAATTTGATATAGTAATTTACAGGTAGTTAATTGAGAAACAGCCATAGAAGTTGACCTGTGACCCTACACTGCCAAGAGGATTCTCTTGCCGCTTTAACCTCATCGCCTACATAGTCTTTTGTGAAACTTTCCATGTAAAGTGAAATTTTAAAGTTTATTTTTAAAAAGGACTGAAGATTTTCCTTGATACTGAGTCACAGTTTTGAAAGTGTTAGCTAAAAGTAATTCATTTTAGTTACCGGAAAGTAATTCACTTTCCGGCAACTAAAATGAATTGTCATTCGTCCATAACTGAAGCAGCAGAGGATAATTTACACACAAGGGCTTGTGATAACAGTCATGTGAGTCTGGATGCCTCTAGGTGTAATGATGGAAATCCTTTATTCAATTTAACGACATTACCCTTCATAATTGGTGGACTGGAAAAATGAATTGGTTTTCATCTTATCAAGATGTTAAATTAACCACTCGAAATTGAGATTGTATATATGATCGAGTGTGCGTACGTAAGTGTAACTGAGTGCGTAATTGTGTAAGCCCAAATCGCGCTGTTCAAGACGTGTACGAAGACTTGAGAGGGGAAAGAAATGTAGCTCCCCTCATTTTTATTTGAAATACCCTATTTCTCCCTTGTAAAAGATATGCACTTATCGTAGTTTATATTGCACATGTTGCCATAACACTTAATAGCGTTCTTTTGTATTTTTACATTGATGAGCTTGCATGTGGTTGCCCTGCCACCAACCGTAAGCTAAGATGTGAGATAGTCTTCCATAACTTTATGAATATGTGAATTTTTGAGTTAAATTGCACCTGTGATGCATGTTCAGTCAAGCTAACTGTGTAATGTAACAGTTAAGTTGGGCATGAGTACAGTATGGCCTAGGCTAAGGACAGCATGCCGTTGGGCACAAGATTGCTGTCCTAAATGAACTCTTCATATTACAGGATAAGAACCAGTTCTAACAATTATGGAAGGAATCCACTAGGAATAAGTTGTTTACACCATGTCTCCTCCTACTAAGAAACATTAAACAAACCGCGGGAGTCGGCCTTTCCCTCAACCCTACCTGCAAAAATGAAGGCTGGTGTGTCACACTTATATTAGCCTATGCCCAGGTTTGAATTAAGTATATGTTAGTCTGAGTTAATTGTCCTAAAATGAATGGTAGCTTCCGAATGTAAGTCAGGACGATTGAGATGTCAAGCCACAAGTAGTAATAACAACATTATTAAACAATTATTAACAATTATTACATATGGATTATCTATTCCCGAAAAAGGTTCTGAAGTCAACTGAATCATCGGAGGGTGGATAAAAATGGCCCCTTTGGACAAGTATCCTCGTATCTGTGACAAAGATGAAATTTCAGGGCATTCATGTTTGGATATAGCACAATTAGGGAAATATAAACGACATCTGTTTACAACAAAACCCTAACTAAACATAATCCCAAGTAGCAATAGCGATGACTGTACTCTGGATAAAAACGGAGTTTAACAAAGAAAAGAATGGGAAACATACTTCGAAGAAATAAAAATAAAACGGCACGTTTTATTGCAACTGGAATGTAATTTTCTGTGACATTTTGCATTTTTACCCTCAACTCTACCACTGTTTTCTGTTTCTCTGAAAAATCTAACATTACAATCGTCTATTGGAAATTCTTTTTGTTCTGTTCCTTTGAATCTGGTAACAGCTATGTTGTTGATTGGAGACAACATTTATCTCTTCTTCATCTTTCCAATACCTACACACCAGTGTACCAAAGTAGATTGTCTTTGCTGTTCCGCAGCAATCAAGGTTAGGGCTGTTTGTGTACTTTAGGCATACTATAGGGTGTTTGCAGTTTCTGAAATTTCAGCTAGGAGTTTGAGTTACTTGAAAAAAAAAAAGATAGTTTAACATAAGTGATTGGTTTGCTCCTAAAATAAGGTGACCTGCGACCTTTCTTGTTCTTGAATCTCAGATACCCTTTGTATAACTCTTTAAATAAATCCCCTTTCTCTCTAAGAACTTTTTTTTGTATTTTTTCCTGCACTCAGGTGTGTAAAAAGAAGCTTGCAGTGTAGTAAATACAGAAACTGAACAGATCAATATTACCTTGAAATATATGAATGAATTATGAAATTTATGTTATGATGGCAAGCAATGGAACTCTTTCAGCAATTCAGTGCTCGAGTCACAGACCATTGCCGAGAAGCCATTTGCAATGGGTATTGATCATTACTGGTCTGTTTGGCAGCCATAATTGACCGAACTAATTTTGAAAGGTAAGGAAACTTATATAAAAAAAAAATTCAGGTTATCCCATGCTAAATTTAGGTAACTGATTGGAAGAGACGTGTGGTCTGTCATCCACTGCTTAACAGCAGGTAGATTCAAAGGAAATAAATATTGTCAGTAGGTATTCGTCAGTAATGTTGGGTAGCTCAGAAAGGCATCATAAGGGAGGAGAAATTGTGGCACAAGAATTGTAAAATATTACAGATGCATCAAGCGCCCCTTATCTTAAAAATGCACTTAATATTCCTTTGTGATCACAGAAAGACACCACAACGCCTCCACTTACTTGGACCCTCCAGAAAGCTAACTGTTCTCTCCAACAATATCACGACACCACCATGGCCTAGAGGTGCCAGTGGAATTCTCTCTCTCTCTCTCTCTCTCTCTCTCTCTCTCTCTCTCTCTCTCTCTCCTGGTTTTATTCATGCTTGAAGGAAATTTTCATTTTCATATTTTAATAAAAATTATGTTTAATTACAACTGATCAAGTTGCCAGATTTTCAGCTAGAAATTAAGACCACCTCAATAAATAAAGACGTTTGGTATAGGTGAGCTGCTTGCCTCTAACAGAAGATGACCTTTGAACTAGTGACTGACAACTATAGCCCTTCGGCTTTCACCCACCCCCTCGTGCAAATCAATCCGGTTTCCTTTGAAGCTGAAATTTCTCAACAAGATGTTGGTGACACACAGAAGTGAATTATTTTAATTAATTTTATCATCTTCATAATAATCTCTGAACACACAAGTACAAATGAAGAGCCTCGATTTTATCGAATCTGTGTAAGTTATCAACTTTGGTACACTGGCAACTATATGCCTTGTTTATTGGTGAGAGTATGTTGAGCCTTGCTTTTGTGTACATCTCTTGATTTGTGAAGGATTGCTGAGTGCATCAAAGGAAGAGGAAAGCAGCTGAATCAGCAAAAATCGCTATGAGTTTACGTATTTTGTTATCCAGGCCCTAGGCAATGAACCATATATTCTGATTTTCAACAATGAAAATATTTACGTACTATTCCTGGCGGTGATATGCTAGGAGATTAACTAATAAAAAGACAGGAAAAAATGGTTACAGATATCTGATAAGTTGCAGAGAACATTCTACTGGAAAGAACGGTGATCAAACAAGTGGTCTTTTTTAATTCAATGAGCAATTAAATCGTTTCTGCTAGTCTACAACACATTTATGACTGGTTACAAGTCCTTCGTTTATCATTATTAATACTATATTAAATATAAAACAAGCTTTTTCTTTAATGGAACTCTTTTTGTTATCCAGCAAGCATTCTAGGCCATATCCTTCTGAATTTTCTATCTCAAAACTTACGTTACGTCTCACAGTTGTCAATCCTCTCACATTCACATCCTCCAAAATGTAGCATCATTTGTAATGATGAATATTCATTTATCCTTTTTTCAGTTCTCCTTAACTAACTATAAAAAAATCATGGATATACTGCTTAATTCCTATTTTGGTTACCAATGCAAGGAGACTATTAAATTTCGACCAATCTTTTTTTATAATCTTTTATCTGTGAATCTCTTTTGCTAGTATCTTAATTAAAGGTCTCTCTGATACTGAATGCTTAAGCTAATGTTTTTCTTAATCTTGATTTCACTTTTATTTTTCCTGTAATGAACTTCTTTTTCCAGACCATCCATTTTCTCAGGGATAATTTCTCCCTTTTCACGAGGACGTTTATTTTTGTTCATTTTTTGTTGACGTTTTCTTAATTTTCATTCTCTTCAGGGTCATTCGCATGTTTTGTTGTTTTCCTATTTTCAAAATGGCATTTAACTGTTCTTTGTACTCCTGCTTGGTGTTTATTACTATAGTTCACCATCTGCACGCCTTACATTCTTCTATAGCTTCTCTAACTTTTAGAAGAGTTCCCAGTTCTCCCAAACCCTCTATCATTATCCTCTTAATACACAGGGAAAACAGAAATGCTTAACTATACTTCCACAATTCATCTTTCATGCGATGGGTGAAAATATACAAGAAAGTAGAACTTGATTGAGGAGGGAGCCTATTGAAACTTTTACTTTTTATTACAAATAATTGTTTGACTTATTTCCTTAAGTGGGTCACGACATACTGTACACTTCCACCTTTAGCGCCTTGTGCTTCATCTCCTTTATTTTCTGGGGCCCTTTATCTGGCTGTCCAACCACTCCAACTCTTTTATTCATTGTCTCAGACGCCGAATCGAGAGTGCCTAACTTTTGTCAGCCTAAATTTCATAAGAATAGTAGTTAATATTTTATATACGTTGATCGAGTCCTTGTGACGAATACTTCCTTGCATTACTTTCCTAAATACGTAAAATTATGAATTGAGAATAGATTTAAAACCATTGTTGTGCGTTCGTTTGTCTGTGTCAAGGGGAGAGCAAGGGAACTTATTCTATTTAAGGGGACAGAGACACCAAGGAGTGATGTGCACGAACTGAATATTTTGAAAATCTGCTGAAGTTGGTGGGTCCTCATCTCGCCTGACACTATATTTAGCTGCGCAGCTGTCCCCTCCTCTTGGCACTGACAGTTCACCTAGTTTACAAAAGGTTCTCCCGCCTCGTTATTCTGCGATTAGTTTGACAAGGTGTTGTGTCATAGTTTGATAAATAGCTTCATATTTTGTGTATATCGATGACCGAGTAAGTGAAATGACTTTTTTCCTCGGTAAAAGTTAAGTTCTGACGACAGCATATAAAGTGCCACAATATAGTTAGTTACTTGCAACTTTTCGATAAGAGCAACAAGCGGAGCGATGCGCTTTTTTTTCTTGCTGATTAGATTTACATCTCACTTAAAGAAACTAAAATAATAACGAATTCTCCATTTGAACAACCAGAAGGCTTAAAACATTGCAACTGTTCATGTATTTGTTTCATATTCCTTATACAGCAGGTATGAAATAGCTCTATGAAATTACTTACACGCGAAGGAATACTCATTTTCCTGCACTGAATTATAAAACAGGTTTTCATTACGGAGTATTCCGAACAAGACCGCAACAGATGATGATACACTTGCTCCATGTCGCGTTTTGATTTGAACTGCCGTATCTGTAGCAGTATTCTTCCATTTGCTCCCAAAGTTCTTACCTGTTTCTCTTCTGTTTATAATTTAAAGGACATTTATTTAATCTTTTTCTTGACTTAGATATCTGACTGGCTTTGTGGCCAAATCGTCGTCATTTATCTATTTTTATTATCTTGCGAAAACTAAATGACATTTATTAGATAATACTCACACCTCTCATTATTTTTGACGTGCTGATCACGGTACGGGTTAAATTCGAAATGCATTGGGTTGATTTATCCCTTACCAGATTAATGAAATACAGTATCCAAACAGATACTCCCATTGTTATCAGGTAAGCGTTTTGTAAAAAAAAAAAAAAAAAAAAAAAATCCGTAGATTCAAGTTAATTGCTTCTGTTAATATTTTATACATGTCCCTGAAGCTCGGGAATGATAGGGGTATTTGGTTTCCTGTTACCAAGGCTTCAACATTCGGAGACTTACAAAAAGACGTAACGTTCAGGATCAAAGGAGACTGCTCTCTCCTTTGATCTCTCTCTCTCTCTCAGATGGAAATGCCATTACGATAAAGCATCAAATGAGAGACCAAGGGGTTAACATCCCTGACGATTACCATGTTGTAATCCATAATTGAAAAATTACAGCAGACTCTTATAAGAAGTTGGCGTGGATTTAGAGACCATTTTCAGCAACAGACATCAAGAGTATCCGCATGCTGTGGGTTAAGTTGAATAGACCAATTACAAACTATTGCTCACTAAGCTTGTATCGTCCCTACACCCAAATAAGTATGTCCAATTAGATCGGCAAAAGGGCATACTACATAATTCCTCAAAAAAAAAGGTAATGTGCATGACCTTCTCAATAGCACCCAGAGTATAGACATGACTGCTATAAAATTCTTTACATCTACAAAATCAAACCGGTTCCAAAACTACCAACACACCAATTAGAACTTAAAAACGTTGTCCTTGAGTTCCATCACAATCCTTGAACTGCTTTTCCTACACTGTACCATAACCCAGCCGAGATTACCTGTACATCAGCATTTACTCTACGTCCTCCGCCTATGAATGTCGACCTCATTGCATTTCGACCATCATGAGTCAGGCCGTTCATAAGTCACACTAGTTCCTGGATATCCTACAGGATCAGCCAAGATGCAATGTCATCTGCTGTTTCAGTGGCTCTAATAAAGAGTGCAATTTTACCTCGACCTGGCATCTCGTGTTCAGTTTTGAAGTTCGATCTAGCACTACCGCTTTCAGTAACTGCAATAAGCAATGACTAAGTCCGCACACGGGAGGGTCTCGATGAGGTTTTATTCTCTGACCCCCGGAGGGGTAGAGCCGATCTTCAGGTAATCCCACTTTCTTAATATTTCCAGTACCTTTTTAAAATTACCTAATAATATACCAGCCTATCGTCTTAGTCCTTTAGTTTCATATATGACTATATTCTGTTTCTTTGCCATTCTCATTTCCATATTTTTGTTATTACCATTTCTTACATGATTACGCTCTCATAGTCAGTACGATACTTAGAAAAAATTATCTGTAGTGCCAGTCCGCAGGTTGGTAAATTATGCAGATATTTTGCTGTTTCGTAACTGTCTAGGGACACCTGTCTCATAATTTATTCATGTAATTCTGAAAATGAGGCTGGTCTCTCGCGAAGCCTCGATTTCATTGTTGGTAAATACATTTGATTTTTTTTCTGAATAAACTGAAGTTTTCCAGACGAGAAAGGTTGTTTGCACTGTCATCAGAAGTAAAGAAAAGTGTAGCACGGTGGGCGACTGACGCACGGTTGTACGACAACAGATAATGGTGACGCGCTTCTCTTTCTGAGATCCGATTTGCTCATTAACCTATCTTTCTGCATTTATTACCCTATAGAAGAACATCTCTCCACTTTCTCACTAAAACCACCAAACAAACTTCAGCCAATCCATATTCCATTCATGACCACTCTCTTCTGTCAGCTTCCGTTCTCTCTCTGACTACCCACCCTTTTTCTGTTATTACAATAAATAATTTAAATTTTCAGTTTTCCTTACCGGCTCTCTACGACTCGCCAGAACTCGCTACTGTCGTTCCTTTTCTACTGATGGGAACTACATGGTTTACACGGGTTGCCACCTCGCCTGTTAATCCTTCATTTCACTCAGACCATCGTTTTCACTGGCAACCATCAACAATGAGGTTTTTTTATATTCAGATCCATGCCATTAACTTTCACGTGTTGGTGTAACACCATCTTAATCATAAATGACAGCAACACCCTTATTACCCTCGTAAAAGTATAGAACAGCACCAGTGAACGTCTGAAAATAATTAATGAAGGAATAAATTCCCACTGAAAAAAAAAAATAGATATAGACCACGAAGTAATTCACGCTAAAACATCTTTAATCTTTAACAGCAGCTGTGTTTGGGAAAATTGTTCCCTCGAAGCAATGTCCATCTTAGATGAACATTTCACTTTGGTAGAAGCTGGGAAAATACTGTAGCTAAGATTTAAAGAAGCCAACACACGATTGGCTCACTTGTACACGCTGTAACATTTTTTTCTTACTGCCACGCTCGGCTTTACTCACACAATCCTCTGGCAGACACATTTGTACTTTTCCACTCGTCACCAGTCTTCCTGACACAGCAAGTGTTCACCATTTCTCCTTGCTTGACATCTCAGTCATGTATATATTTACATTTGATCATATGTCGTTTCACTATTTTTATTACTGGGTTATTTGTATTCAGTTACTTTTTATGTAATTACTTATATTCAGGTCTATTCTTGTCTATATCTTCTTGGCTCTTCTTTTATTTTTCTACACATGGACGTTGTATTCTTGTTCATATGTACATTAATAATAATAATAATAATAATAATAATAATAATAATAATAATAATAATAATAATCTTCTTTTAACGTGTTTTTTTTTTATATGGGGTATGCTATGCCTTCTTTGAAGGACTTTGATTTGGCAGTGGGGTAGGCCGTAGCCTCGATCGGCTTGCCTGACATCGGACCCCAGTAACGAATGTGTACATGTATTGTACCAAATCCCCAGCCCCTTTCTCCCAGCAGCGAGGAGAACTGGGCGGTTAGGTCGACAGTTCGAGACGTGTGATGTTATGTTTTTAGAAGATGTTGGAGTGGCTTTGTTTATGTGTGTGTTAGTCTGTAACACCCAATAATTAAATCCCGGGGTGTTACTAATAATAATAATAATAATAATGGCAACAACTTTTATTGGTTTTTAGTCTTTAGCAGGAGAGGCAATGGCTTCACCATAACGGATGTAGGCTTTTATCTTAAGGAGAAAATATCCAGACATTTAATATAAGATTATAATGGAACTAGATTACCCTTTGACATAGAATACTTTGTAACTCAACATTAGATTTCTCACAGGAATATAGCATAATAAAAGAAAAGTGCAGCTTGCTCTCTTCGACAACAATATGCTTTAGATTTCAGTTTTGTTCAGTTACACATTTGGAGAAGGCAATAAATGCAGTTATGGCTATAGTTGTCATAAGCCCGTCTGTGCATTCCTATTGTTAAATCTGGATGTCACTTATTTCACATCACTGGGTGCCTGTAATGCACTTTTTGATTTTACTAGTTTTGGTTAATCATAAGGGTCTCACGTGTAAACCTCGTAACCTAGGTTCTGAAGGATATTCACAAGATCTCAGCAACATTTTTTAAGCGGTTGGTTGGTACTTCTATGAAGCTTAGACCATTCACAACGGGTTTTCGTATCGAATGGTAATAATCTGGTATTTGTTACTTCAGTTTATCAGCGGTTGGCCTTTAAAAAAAGATTACAGTCCGCAAAGAAGAAGAAGAAGATGATGCACTGCTCGCTTCTTTTCGCTTTCCCCAAATGCGAAAGGAAGTAATTGCGTAAGAATTTTCCTCCAATGTCGTAATAATTATTGGTGGTCTCTAGGAAGATAAGGCCTTTTGGTTTTGTTCCATATGATTACTAATTCTACTACTACTACTACTACTACTACTACTAAAAAATAATATAATAATATAATAATAATAATGATAATAATTGTTTATTATTAATGTCTTTATAATTTTTGAGTTATTAACGATATTTTTTTAATCGTTCATGGACTTTTTGTCTTTGAATTATTTTGTTCGCTTGGACTGCCCAGAACAAAAGCCCGTATGTACAGATGATCCAAAAACGAAAGGACAGACGTACATTTTATATTGCTGCTACACTATTGTCGTGTAAAGATATTTCCCTCAACAGGCATTTGAATCGAGTGGTCTCTTTACTACGGTTTTATCTAATGGTTTCTTATGTTTTTCGTTCATTTTTTAATTGAGAACAATTGTACAGATGATCCAAAAGTACATTTTCTATATATATATAAATCACGAATATAGGTAGTAATGGTAGCGTGTACACGGATGATTGGATAATTGCGGTACTGCCATATGGCGATCATTTTAAGAACTTTCTAGTGGCAAGCTTTGGCCAAAGCTCATGGACCTTCATTCAGCTAACATTTTCAGGTAATGTGATGTTTTCATGGACCTTCACTCGAAACGCTAACATTTTCAGGTAGTCTGGTCACAACTGGTAAATTACCCACTTTGGACTCCGACAGGTTTTCTACAAGGTAAAAGTCGGTGGCATCCCGTTTGAAACCAGGGCCCTCGTAAGCATAAGACTAAAATTTTTTAACACAAGGGCAAAATAGGTTGCCTACCATTCGAAATAATCGAAAGGCCGGCATAGTAACGATGTAGGCCATTACAAGCATTTAAGAGGCCCAGTCTTAGGAGAGAGATTAAGACCGGGTCATCATTAAAGCAGAGGTTGTTGACGGTCATTCTATCTTCACACGGCTGTTCCCGAAAAAAATTCTTTATCCACACAATCTTTTCCTTTTCTACCCACAACTTCCCCTTTCCTTATAAATTATTCCATTATTTGTCTAAATTTCTCAATTAAAATCATATCATACACTTCTCATGTATACTTGGTAAAAAAAAAATATACATGCCCCTTATACAAAGCACATTATTCCTCGCATTCATTGTTTTAGAACCTTTCCCTCTCCAGACGTTTTACACATCTCGGTCAGCATTTAATTTAATTACCACCAAATACTGCAGCATCTCATTTGTAAGTCCATTAACTCTTGGCGCTTTATACATTTCCTTGTAACGTCCCTCATTTGTCACCAACAGTCGATTCTATACTCTTTCTCACTTGCATTATGAGGATCTGTACTCTTTTATCCTCTACACCTAACTATGCAAATTACTCACGCCATCGACATTGACATCAATCTTTAAGTTCTATTCTAGAAGGACAGTGGTTTCTGAACTTTCTGGACCTCACTGTAGATAATCCCAGGGTGCTTCCAGCTAGGTGTCTTCAAAAACAGCTTCACTTACTTCGTTTTAACGTCATCCTGGGACTCTTCTTCTTACAGACTGGCTCGGTGTAAGAATGTCCACCCATGTCTACAGTACATATGGTGGGATTTGTTGCATCTCAATAAATCAATAATTTGACTACCAGTCTTATCTCGTTTCGTTTCTGTCCTAATTTTTCTATTTGGCTTTATTGCTAGAAAAGCTTTGCACATTATAAACAACTGTTTTCCATTGCTTGATGTCGTTTTTGTTTTCCCCTCAAGGAATTTTAAAAGTTATCAGTTAACTATCCCAGTGTGTATGAGAATTAGTCTAACCTCCGTGAATATACAATGAAATTAAATAATCACCATAAAGGTCTAAATTTCGTGGAAAGTGACCCCCTCCAACAGGCCTGGCTGCAGGCCTGGGCTATCATAGTAAGTAACCAGCTTAATTCAGTTGATCAGCAACGAGTATTTTGTGGAGTATTTTGAGATGGAGGGTCCAGTGGTAAGAGTCACACATTCACTGATTGTGATGTCAATTTGATATTTTATGGATTGCTAAGGTTAAGGGGAGTGCCTGCATGATGAGTTGCATGCTTGGACTAACTTGCGTTCTGGACACGTAAGACTATCATAATTAGGAATTTATAGTACTGATCAAGAATTCATTTTGCTGTGTCATAAAAGAATTACATTTCATCTTGCATTCAGGTTAATCTGTGAGAGTGTAACTGTAAAGCATTCATGGTTAAATTCATTACAGGACACCTTTCATTTTGTATCCATGTTCATCAAAATGGAGGTGTAACCGTAGATATAGCTGTAGCTGTAACCATAGGAACAACTGTCCTGTGTCCTATAGTTAATCACAATTCTTCATTACTTTAGAGTTTGTTATTTAAAACGGTTTCATGTTGCACTGATGTTGATTTTATGGCAGTCATATATGTCATCAATCTGTTATAAAGTCTTTAGTGTGCGATAGCAGTCATAGCGTAAATATTGTTTATAATTGCTTTAATTAGTCAAATAGAAGAATCTTGTTTTCCTTGTCACTTTAAACTCACAATCATTCCTACTGGAGACTTAAGACTTAGGTTATATTAGGTAACAGCCATTCTTGCACGAGACTTAGTAAATCTAGCTTCAGTCATTGCTCACGTGTGATTTTATCAAAGTTCCATTTCTTGATGACTGATTATTTTACCTTTGAGTTTTCATTTGTAATTTTATCCAGTGTGTCATTCCGTTGTTCCTCCTTTTATTTATTTTTTAGCTGTGTTCTTTTTTGTATTTTGTTGATTTGTTGAATAAAGTGCAGAACCACAGTTATCACTGAAAGTCACTGGTTGTCATTCATTTTGGACCTGCCCCACTGACAAGTCAAATTATAAGTTTGTAATCACTAACAGCGTCCGTGGTACTCCCCTTCCACCCTCGTGTGAAATGAGTGTGGCCCAGAGTCCAGTGGGACAAGACACTCATATTAAGGACATTCTTTAGAGGTCTCTTTAGAGAGAGAGATAAAACAGGTATGTAGTGTTCTGGAAATTATTATGGACCCAATTCCAGGCAAATTGATCCTTTCTACTAAATATGGTTGATTCACAGTGACACGAGTCATTTGGAGGTGCAGCCTTGTGTACTTATAAGTGATCCCAGGTGTGTGACTAAGAGATAAATTCTTTCTCTAGATTTTCCTCTACTGTATGAGCTCAACCTTTGTTTGGTATAGAAACAGACCAGACCAACATGCCAACATAAATAAATTACATCTCCATGTAATCTGCACCATTACGTAACTACATGTATGTATATATATATATATATATATATATATATATATATATATATATATATATACACAGTTACGTAATGGTGCAGATTACACACATACATACATACACACACACACACACACACACACACACACACACACACACACATATATATATATATATATATATATATATATATATATATATATCATTTCCTGTGGCACCCACGGGGATGCATAAGGCCTTGATGAACTCACGCCACCACATTTTGTCCTGGGCTAACTCCTCAAGATCTCCCAAACACGCGTCTCCTGCTTCCTGCCTCATTGTCCTTAACCACGTCTCCTTTGGCCTACCTCTACCTCTTCTCTTCTACCAAGGGCAACCCACCCCGGTGTATCTCGTACTGTTTTCTGTCTTCTATACACATGGCCTAGCCACTTCCAGCGTGAGAATCTAACATACTCATCGACCAGCTGCACCCCCATTACTTCTCTGATTCTGTTATTTGATGTCCTATCCCTCCAATTAATTCCTAACATTCTTCTGATCGCCTTATTTTCAAATGCTAAGAATTTATTATCCGAAGTCATTGTACTGTGCCATGATTCATGCCCATAAATCAAAATACTCCTAACCATTACCTCGTAAATTTTGATTTTTGTATGCACATAAAAATTGCTATTATTCCAAATATTTTTAAGCATTCCCACTGCCTGATGAGCCTTTTTTTAATCTTTCCATAAATTCTGTGCTCAGAGAACCATCCTTATCTAAATAAGTACCTAAATATTTAAACTTATACACTTGCTTTACAACCAAGCCTTCGATTAGACAATCCTGTGCATTTTCAATATTCATATTCATGATTTCAGCTTTTCCACTATTAATAACCAAACCAACCTTTCGACCTTCACTCACTAGACAATCCAACACACTCCGCATCTTTTCTGGTCCCTCACAGATCAAAACCATATCATCAGCATAACCCAAGTCAAGAAGTTTCACATTTCCTCCCCAGAGCATACTTGCATCAGTTTCTCTTTTAACCGTCCTCATAACGTAATCTACGGCCAATGCAAACAGCAGGGGAGACAGAATGCCACCCTGAATCACACCAGACTTGACTTCAAATGGATCACTCAAACACCCATCATCCATCACTTTACAACATGTGCCCTCATGCATGTTCATGATAATCGTCACAAACTTTTCTGGTATTCCATAATGCCTCATGATTTTTCCCCCTAGTCCTTCTCAAAATACTATCAAAGGCCTTTTCAAAAGTAACAAAACAAAGACTCAACGGAGTTTTCATTTCATTTGCTTGCTGCATTAAATGCCTAACTAAAATAAAAAAAAATTAAGTATACCTTAGTTTAACCAGACCACTGAGCTGATTAATAGCTCTCCCAGGGCTGGCCCGAAGGATTAGACTTATTTTACGTTGCTAAGAACCAACTGGTTACCTAGCAACGGGACCTATAGCTTATTGTGGAATCCGAACCACATTATACCGAGAAATGAATTTCTATCACCAGAAATAAATTCCTCTAATTCTTCGTTGGCCGCCGGAGAATCGAACGCGAAGATCTGATCACTGCAACCCCGTCCCTTTCTAAAACCGGCCTGCTCATCACTCAGAATACCATCAACCACTGGCTCCAACCCACTCAACTTTACCCTGCAGGAAATTTCCAAGGCTACAGGTGACAAAGT